>NC_090734.1:20827205-20830528 GCF_036898095.1 Palaemon carinicauda | reverse complement strand
CTCACATGATTTATCCTTAGAATTTTCATAATTACACAAAAGGGTTTTGTTATCGTATATGATTTTATGCTAAGAATTTTCATAAATTTTAACTAAACAATATATCTGCGTATTTTTGACAAATATAATACATTAACACGCTTTTGTATGTATAATTGCTTGAAAACATAGCAGTGTATTACGAAAAGGCGTAAATGTTTTATAGGTAGTAAATTCAGTCAACTGTAATCCATAATTCCTATAAAATACCACACTGTTCTTAATGAACTTTGCATTTCCATTTTTCTTTCCTTTTGTTATTGATGGAGATATATATATACACAATATATATATATATATATATATATATATATATATATATATATATATATATATTTCTATTTCATTATTTTTATGAATACTGGATTTCAAAATTCATATTTTATTTCCACCTCTTTACCTGATTAATCATTCTTGTAGCCAGTTGATAAAATTATGTCAACGTGTTCCTGATTTTAATTTCGACTTAAAATTATGGACCTAAATGATATGTGTTCCTATTTTTCCTAAACAAACACAAATTGGTGGTATCTTAAGATACATCAAAGATGAAATTTTACTCTATACGAATTACATTAAAAAATATTTTGCAGCACCGTTGAATCTAAAAATAATTTATTGCGCTTTCTCTTATTCTTCATTCAATAGGAAGGTTTTTTTTATCATTTATAACTTTTATTTCAAAAAAAAAAATTAAAAATAAAAACAATAACACTACGTGCATTTCTGTACATTTATTTACTCAATGTAAGCCTTTTTACTAAAGAAATATGGAATTCAATAGTATTTTTATTCAAAAATTTTAAAATACCAATTGGGATGTTTTTTTTTTCTCTCTTTTTTTTGCGCTAAAACATGCACCTCTTTTCTTCCATCAGTATTGCATATATACCCTGGAAGTAGTAATATTATTGGAGCGTTTAATACAGTGGTATTTTGTATGATATGTCGAATATGTATGTGACAGTTTTTTTTTTTAATTTAAGCATTTTTATTCTACGCTGATGAAATTCTCAGTTAACATTCAAGTCGAGATTGAGAGCTTAAGCGAGAACCTGTTGTCTTCATTTTCAGTCAATGGGAATATTAGCAATAATATTAATTACTTCATGAGAGATGCTGACCGACACCTACTTATTTAATAAACGTTCCGATACAGTAAGTAAAAGAAAACTTTCATAGATAAGGCTCTTGCAACCTATTACAACCTCCAGAAATGAGAACTTATTCCTTCTCTTACCTAGATCTCATTAGGACTATGAAAATTCTTTCTTTTAATCCACTTTGAGATCCTGATTGCCAGATAAGGCTCATTTCTCTAACAAGATAGAAAATCACATTACCAGTTAATGAAATAAGTTTTCTAATACAGAGTATTTCTTCCTTAATGAGGTTTTTAGTTTAAAGGTACATTACTTTTCGTTCAAAGAATGATCAATATACAATCTTGGTTATATTACGGGTAGTAGGTTGGCCAGGGCACCAGCCACCCGTTGAGATACTACTACTAGAGAGTTATGGGGTCTTTTAAACTGGCCAGACAGTACTACATTGGATCCTTCTCTCTGGTTACGGTTCATTTTCCATTTGCCCACGCACACACATACACATACAGAATAGCCTGGCCAATTCTTCACATATTCTCCTTTGTCCTCATACACCTGACAACACAAATTACCAAGCAATTCTTTTTCAGCCAAGAGGTTTACTACTGCACTGTAATTGTTCAGTGGCTATTTTCCTCTTGGTAAGGGTAAGAGGGACTCTTTAGCTATGGCAACCAGCTCTTCTAGGTGTAAGAGACTCAAATTCAAACCATTGTTTTCTAGTTTAGGGTAGTGCCATAGTCTCTGTACCATGGTCTTCCACTGTCTTGGGTTAGAGTTTTCTTGCTTGAGTGTACACTCGAGCACACTATTCTATCTTATTTCTCTTTCTCTTGTTTTGTTAGTTTTTCTAGTTTATATTGTAGATAATAATAATAATAATAATAATAATAATAATAATAATAATAATAATAATAATAATAATAAAAATAATAATAATGATAATAATAATAATAATAATAATAATAATAATAACACTTGAAGAGAGCCCTGGGAAATGACTTAAAAATCTCTCTCTCTCTCTCTCTCTCTCTCTCTCTCTCTCTCTCTCTCTCTCTCTCTCTCTCTCTCTCTCTCATCTCAATTCGGTGCAAGAATCCTCCTCAAATAACTACTGGAGAATTTATTGGATTTCTTTTAAATGCGTTAGCATTGGGCTGAAAACTAGTATTATTTGTTAGGTTATATGCAAAACATATTGCAACCCAGAACGGGTACTTGGTAGAGCACATACCTTTGTCACCATCACTTTTTCTTCCAAATAAATTGATGATGTGGTTCTTTGATCCCAAAACACATCTGTCATCTATATTTGTCACCAAAGCCTAAAAACTTCCATTTCCATGCACTTTCTTTCAATTTCATTGACACACAATGACCTTTCACCCCAACCGCTAACAAGGTTAATGACATCATTTTTTATTCATTAAATCTTTAAGGAAATATGAAAACTTTGTAATGATTTTTAGGCTCAAAAATTTGTAACACAGGTGTTCTATACACGCTTATATGCCGTAACGGCTTTCCTTTTATACCTTATCATTTGCTTTTCAATACACTGATAATTTACCAACCTGTGTAAGCATGCTAGCTCCTTTTTAATTATGCTTGAATTTTGGTCACGTTCTTGCTCGCAAGTCTGTGTATATAAACTTGATGATTGTTTGATAAAATTTGGTTGCCTTTACCTTCTGTCTCATTTACATACAGAGAACTCGTTTCCTCCGGCCATTTCCCTCACTGATGTTCCATACTGTTTGTTGATGCCGCCCACCGAACCTGACTCTTCCACACAAGCTGCCTCGATGAAACTGCCGCCTTTAGCCAGCAGAGAAGTATTCACCTGGTTCCACCATGCTGAAGTCCAGTTTCGCATCAAGGGTATGACTCGCTCAAGCAGTAAAGCAGACTATGTCCTCGCGGCGATCCCAGAGGACCCGTTCCCATAAATCTATGATTGGCTTTGCAAACAAAGGGCCACTCTATTGACGTACATCACCCTAAAAACATACATCCTGGGGTAGTACTCACCTTCACCAGCAGCTCGTATAACTAAGCATTTTCAGCTTTCACAACAGTCGTTGGGGATCAAAACTTTTCACTTGCCCTCAGGGAAATGAACGATATCACTCGTGTGCAGCCTGTCGCAGATGGCTCTTCTCATGAACTGAGTTTACT
>NC_090734.1:20817205-20822205 GCF_036898095.1 Palaemon carinicauda | reverse complement strand
ATCAGAATTAACTTTGGGCACCAATGTCGCTTAAGATAGCTATGAAGTGGTCTTGATCTCCTTTCAAAACACGTCAGCAGTGTTCATCCAAGCGTCCATGGAGTAGATGCTGTGTAACTCCTCGCTTTTTCTTAAAAACCGCAATCTTTCTGTCTAACTAGCAGGTTTGAACCTGTGAAGGGGGTTCGGGGGGCTTGCCCCCGGCTATGGGCTGTGACCTGTAAACTACTAGGTTAGGTTAGGTGGATTTGTTAGGTTCTGCACCCTTGGTAGGAATTACCCTATAGTAGATTTGAATCCCCATATTGAGGTAGGAACATAAAATGAGGGTAGGAATCACGCAACAGTAGCACCAATCTCTTTTACTTCTGGGCTTTTTTTTTTTAAATACTCGGCAGAAACTTTCTCCATATTGTCATAACTATTATTATTATTATCATTTTCTATTTCTATTTCTATTAATTTTAAATTCAATTTTAATTTTTATTTTAATTTTGTTTTTGTTTTTGTCTTGGTTTTTGTTTTTGGTATTATTATTATTATTATTATTATTATTATTATTATTATTATTATTAGCTGAGATACAACCTTTGTTTGAGAAGCAACATACTGTTAGCGTGAGGGTTCCGACAAGGAAGAATAGCCTAGTGAGGTAATAAACAAGGAAATGAATAAACTATAGAGGTAGTGAATAATGAGAATAAAATATTCCAAGAACAGTAACAACTTTAAAATTAATTTTTCATATACGAATTGTAAAACCTAAAACAAAACACAAAAGTAAGAGAAATTAAATAGTGTACCCGAGTGTACCGTTAAGCAAGAGAACTACCTAAAGACAGTGGCACACCATGGTACTGTACCAACCGTGTGTCACACAAACGGTAAATTCAATTGGAAGTTTCTCGTTGCTGACGTCACATTGCCAATCCCCGGTGCGGATTTCCTCTCTCATTTCCACCTTCTGGTTGATGTCACCCACCGACGATTGATCAACGCAGACTCGTACTTGTCGACACCTCTTCAACCCGCCCCCTCTAACCTCGCTTTCCACGGATGCCTACGCCCACCTCCTCACGTCGTACCCGGAAGTTTTCCGTCCAGAACTTCGCCAAACGCCCGCTGCTCCTGCCAAGCACGGTATTTATCACCATATCAAGACGACGGGACCCCAAGTCTTCGCAAAATTCAGACGTCTTGCACCAGAACGATTGGCAGCCTCCAAACAGACGTTCGCCGAAATGGAGGAAATGGGCCTTAACCAAAAGGCCTCCAGCTCATGGTCGTCACCCGTACACATCGTTCTGAAGAAAGACGGCTCCTTCGGTCCGTGCGGGGATTACAGGTGCCTGAACATGCAAACAGAACCGGATCACTACCCCCTCCCAAACATTGCCGACGTGACCTCCTACCTGCACAAAGCGAAGGTTTTCTCTACGCTCGACCTCCTGAAGGGGTATAATCAGGTGCCTATGAACCCAGATGACATCCCCAAGACCGCCATCACCACTCCGTTTGGTACATACACCTTCAATTACTCCTGTTTTGGCCTTCGTAATGCTGGGGCCATGTTTCAACGTCTCAGGGAAGGAATCTTAGGGGACCTCCCTTTCTGTGTATGTTATGTGGACGACATACTTGTGTTCTCCTCCTCAAAAGAGGAACACCTCCGTCACCTGCTCATCGTGCTCGACCGCCTGAAACAAAACGGCCTTATAGTCCTGTACAACAAGTGTACCTTTGGCGCCAACGAAGTGTCGTTCTTAGGGCACCGCATCAATCCTGAAGGAGTCCTTCCCCTCCCTGAGAATGTAACAGCCGTTCAGAACTTCCCCGCGCCCTCGACCGTCAAAGCTCTGCAGGAATTCTTGGGCATGATCAACTATTATCCCCGTTTTCTGCCAGCCATTGCCGCCACTCTTGCTCCCCTCTATGCCTCCCTCAAGGGCAAGCCATAGGACCTGAAGTGGGGTCCCCTTCAAGAAGCAACCTTCTGCAATGCAAAGAAGGCCCTATCAACTGCTGCGGCTCTCACTTTTCCTATCCCACACACCCCTCTCCTTCTCTCCACCGATGCCAGCGACGTCACTATTGGTGCAGTACTCGAGCAGGTGGTCAACGGCTTGCCCCGTCCATTGGCCTTCTTCAGCAGAAAACTGTCCAAGGTAGAATCGGGTTATTCTACCTTCGATCGAGAATGGCTGGCGGTGCACTTGGCTGTCCGTCACTTTTGCCATTTCTTAGAAGGTACGCCCTTCATCATTCGCACAGACCACATGCCTCTGGTGCACGCCTAAACTCGACAGTCTGACGCCTGGCCCGCCTGTCAATGCCGACATCTCTCCGCCGTGGCTGAATACAATTGCACCCTTCAATACGTCCCTGGGAAAATGAATACCGTTGCCGATGCCCTGTCAAGAAACACGTTGGCTGCCGTTCAACTGGGATTGGATTACAACGCCCTGGCTAAAGCCCAACGACAGGATCCAGAGTATCAAGCATGTAGGACATCCTGCACGTCCCTCCGTTGGGAAGACTTTCCCCTCGAAGACTCCAACACCACCCTCCTCTGTGACGTCAGTACTGGTAGACCGCGACCTTGGATTCCTGCTCCCATGCGACGGCAGGTGTTTGATTTCATTCACGGCCTTTCACATCCCTCGTGCCGTTCTACTGCACAGCTGCTGAAGGCAAAGTTAATTTGGCATGGCATTTCTAAGGATGCTAAGGATTGGGTCCGCGCCTGTACTTCTTGCCAAACTTCCAAAGTACATCGACACATGGATTCAGTAGTGGGCACCTTTCCTCAACCTCAGCGTCGTTTTGACACATTCAGGTCGACGTTGTAGGCCCCCTACCTACATCACAAGGACATCGTTACCTTTTTACCGTCATGGACCGCTCCACTAGTTGGCCTGAAACCATTCCCATGGAAACTGCAACGTCCGCCTCAAGTACATCTGCCTTACTCTCTGGATGGATTGAAAGATTTGGTATCCCTGAGCATATTACTTCTGACAGGGGAACCACTTTCACCTCTCAATTGTGGACATCATTAGCGAATCTCCTGGGCATCACCCTACATCAGACAACGGCCTACAACCCCGCTGCCAATGGAATGGTTGAACGTTTTCATCGCACCCTCAAAGCAGCTTTGATGTCCCGCTGCAAGGATTGCAACTGGTTTACTCAGCTACCCTGGGTCCTCCTGGGACTAAGGACCACTCCTAAAGATGCCCTGGACGTCTTTGCAGCTGAAATGGTGTATGGCGACCCGTTGGTCGTCCCTGCCGAATTTTTTCCTTCTACAACCTCCTCCGACGATCTCCAGCGCATACGTCACGTCGTGGGAAAATTTACTCCGTGCTGCCAGACTTACAAGCCCCCAGCGAAGCATCACATACCAACGGACTTGCACTCTGCAACGCACGTCTTCCTATGCAACGACACTAGCAAGCCACCGCTAACGCCCCCTTACACGGGCCCTTTCCTTGTGATCCGACGCAGTCCAAAAGCATTCCTACTAAACATTCGTGGCAAAGAAGACTGGGTCTCCATTGATCGTCGAAAACCTGCTTATCTTTTGCCAGATGACCTGCCTACAGTTCGCCTCTCTAGATCAGGGCGCCCTATTTAACATGTACAGTATGTCATTTTTAGGGGGGGAGCCATGTACCAACCTTGTGTCACACGATCGTACATAAATTATTTTGTATATATCATGCTTGTATCTGCGCTTTGCCCTCGCACTAAAAAGAACCTTAATAATCATGTCTCCGGTTTTCCTCTGTAACAGTGTCTGTCTTGTGAAAATGAAAATGCCTGTTGCCTTGAGGTTTTGTATATAAAGGAGAGTGGTATATAATAAAGTTACTCAGTTGATTGCTTCCTGCCTTTCAGTCGCAACCTTTCTCTCGGCCCGTCACAGTACAGAGGCTATAGCACTACCGAAGATTTTGGAATGTCCTTCTCCTAGAAGAAATGCTTACCAAATATGAAGAGTCTTTTCTCACCTTACCAAGAAAAGAATTGTTTGGTAATCTCATTATTGTCAAGTGTATGGGGACAGAGGAAATTGTAAGAAAAAAAAAGACAGACTATTTTGTATATGCAGAGAGAGAGAGAGAGAGAGAGAGAGAGAGAGAGAGAGAGAGAGATCCAATGTAGTACAGTCTGGTCAGCCAAAGGACAAAATAACTCTAACAGTAGTATCTCAATTGCAGAATGTTCTCTGCGGTGTGCGCCGATATTTTTTAAGAAACTACCAGAAACTCTCGTTCCGGAGTACAACGATTCCTTTTCTTTGAAAATCATTATAATGTTTAAATCTCAATCTACACATTCAGTATTTCAAAACAACCCTTTCTGATAGGTCCTATTACAAAATATAATTATTTCTAACGTACATATAACAAATTACCCTGGCTAACGATTTTTTTTCACAACTTTTCAAAAATACAAATAACTTATCGTATGATTACAAATTTTATTATTTCATTACAACAAACATAAAATATAATCTAACAATAAAGATTTAGTGTGAAATTTCTAAATTTACAGAGAGTTGTAAAAAAAGAAATATAACTAAGAATCACAATAAAGAAAACACAAAAGTATCTTCTACTCAACAGACATCCAAATTCACAAAATAATTGGCCGGTTTCTAAACAGCATCTTGAAGGACATGAATAAATAATTCATAAAATACAAAGAGGGTCTTATCGCTAACTCCGATTGGACTCCTTAATACCTTGACACACAGGACAAGTATAACAAAGCTGACCTGAATCCTGCCGAAGATCATCCCAATAAAAGTGTCTGATATCATAACTCAAAGTTTCACTCTTTCCAAAAGGATCAGTCATAAGAGCTAGAGTGAGAATGCCAACACTGCTATTAAGGGACAATAATTTGAAACAAAGTACACTCTATATGAAGATGTAACCACGCTGCACTTTTTAGATGTCTTCTTCGGTCAAAGTTTGTTCCATCATTGGACT
>NC_090734.1:20772205-20809705 GCF_036898095.1 Palaemon carinicauda | reverse complement strand
TTGTGAATTATGTTTTTATTTTATTTTTATTTTTTAGACAAACACGTTCCTCTCTTTCTATACTTTTGAGAAATCTTCTGCACTATTCATGCCTTGCTAAGGAAGATGAAAAACTATATGAATCTTACGTTACAGATGAATATTGTCATTTATATAATTTGTTTACGTTTACTAAATAATTGTTCAGAAGAGCTCTCGTGATTATGCATAGTAAAATAAATAATTTTCTATAATGAGAGATTTTGAGTCCACAACATATTACCTTTTCCTTGGACATTTACTCTTAATTCTGGATAGGATTTGACACTTCTAAATGTTATTCTTGTAAACTCAAGAATTGAGAGTAATGATAATCTCATTTTCTTAATCTAAACATTCTCTCTCTCTCTCTCTCTCTCTCTCTCTCTCTCTCTCTCTCTCTCTCTCTCTCTCTACTTTTACTAATTTTCTCAGTTTTAATAATTTCTTCAACAGTAGTAAACCAATTCTTTAAAACTCAACAATAAATTTCCTTCTGACCTCGCGTGTCCATCTCTATATCCACTAACCAATTGACGTGAGACTTGCCTTCAACTCTAATGAGACTGAACTATTCCATTCAACTAAATGTAAAGTGAAATAGGAATCTGCATTTTAATGCACAATTATTACTCCACATAAAGTACATTTTAATTAATACTATCAGCATTTCATAACAAATTTTATATTGAAAGATTTTCTCTTGCATATGATGCATTCTATCTATGTAGTTTATCCAAAACCTAATATATACCAATAAATTATAACAGATATTTTTCAATATCAAATTCTAAAATATAATTCCTTTTCTTGAAATAACAATATTTATATTGAATCTTACAAGTTTATAATCGCTCTTTTTGTATAATTGAAACTAACTTTTTTCTTCTAGTGATATTAATATTATGTTTTAAGCATGTAACATATTATTATTATTATTATTATTATTATTAATATTATTATTATCATCATTATTATTATTATTATTATACTCACTCGCTAATTTACAACCCTAGTAGGAAAAGCAGAATGCTCTAAGCCTAGGGACTCCAACAGCGGAAATAGCCCAGTGAGGAAAGGGAACAAGGAAAAATTACATATTTTAAGAAGAGTGACAACATTGAAATATGTATCTCCTATATAACCTATAAATGACCCTGCTAGGTGGTATATCTTAGCAATACATGTTTGCCAACGGTTATACTCGCATAATTGGATGAGAAACGTGGTGGAGTAATGAGAGCACTTGGTATGGAGGAAATGCCCCCCTAAATCTCCATGAAGTCACTGGCAGCAGGGTGATGGATTGGGTTTAAGACGAAGGACAAACTGTCTCTTCGGATTTTACTCCTAATGCCTGGCGGTTGATCTTACTAGAATTAGCGTGGACCAGCAGGGATCACTTGCCTTAGTTAGATAGGCACTGCATATTACAAGGAACTGGCTATCCTTTGATGTATCTAGCCAATAAATCATTTATAGATTTATTCAGTCATGGAAAGAGAAGATGTGAGAAGGGCCATCAGTCTCGGGCGCAGCAGGGTGCTAAGAATCTCCCGGTTTATAAATACTAAACAAATATTGAAATAAAAGATTAACTGGAATTTTAGAATCATGAATCAGATTAGGAAGTTAGAACAAGTGAAGAGTGAATTTATGAAATATAGTTTGGATATCTTGGCCCTAATTGAAATACGTTTAAAGGCCGATTCACACAACCCGTTTTCTTTCCGACAGGCTGGGTGGTGGCTAACCTCCGTCGAAATGTGGTACATTCACACGAGGCGTTCCGTATCCGTTTACCCCGCGCGCGGTTTTCATTGTTTACTTAAAGTGTCACGTGAAGACCGAGTAAATTACGATAATTTTGATGATAACTGTGTTGATAAAATAAGTTATGCAACTCCATTATACTTTATGCACCATGCCAAGAATATTAAAATCCACCTGTTTTATTTAATGCCTCGACAGTAATTTTCCATGTCTTTTCTTTATGTAAATTATTTCTATACATCTTGTTTGCCATGTCTAACCTCTCCTCATACCCTTGAACAAGTTCAATTAACCTCTCATACATGGTGTCAACAACAACCTAACTCTAATTTTTATGACTATACTATGAGGAAAAGTCGAGGTTGTAGGTCACGAAACGAACAGGTACGATACAGGTCCTCATTAACACGAAACAACATAAACTCGTTGGTTGGGACGGATGGCTAACGGCCGTCAAACCGGCCAAGGTTTCTTGGGAAGGAAGCCGAGCCGACTCGGATGGCTGACGTCCGAGGGCCGCCGTCTGCCTGACGGGTCGTGTGAACAGTTGCATTTGAATACACGTAAGAAACCTAGATGCCGCTTAACCGCCGGCGAGCCTGTCGGAAAGAAAAGTGTCGTGTAAATCGGCCTTCAAGGGGCTTGATAAGGAAACTTCCCATCAAGGTAATATATATATATTTGTACTCAGGAAGATCAGATGGAGTTGGAAGAGAAGGGGTAGGAATAATGATGACACCAAGAGCAGAAAAAGCATTAACCGAGTGGAGAGCTGTAAATAGCATATTGTTACTAGCAAAGTTCGAATCAAATCAATGCAATATAAGTGTTATAGTTTGTTATGATACAACAAATGATTCCCCAGAAGGAAGGAAAGATGAATACTATGAAGAACTCCAGAGGGAGATAAATGAAATCCGTGAGAGATATGAAAATTATGATTTGTGACTTCAGTGCTATGGAAAAAAATAAACAAGAGATTGAGAATGTGATGGGTGTCGAGGGTTTTGGAGAAGTTGCAAATGAAAATGGAACACAAGAACATCCACTAGCATACATGGACTTCACCATCTAGCATTTACAAAAATCAGATAGAATACATTGCCATTGATAAAAAGAGAAGGATGACTCTAAAAAGTGTAAGAAGCTATAGTGGTGCATATATCGGTAGTGATCACCAGCTCCTCAATGCCACACTGAAATTAAAACTAAAAGCACCCAAAAGAAGGATGAATAGGATACCTAGGTTTGATACAATTAAGCTATTATAAGAAGAGGACAGAGAAACATTTGTAATTGAATGTAGAAATCGATTTGTAGTATTCGGGTCTTTAAGAGACGAAGAACAGACAATTAATGAAGAATTGTTTGATATTAAGAACATGTATCAGTCATTTGGTAGTGAACTCTTGGGACCCGCAGTTACAAGGAAAAAGCCAAGGATATCGAATGATACTTGGGATACTATAAAAATGAGACAAAAAAACAAATATATTGTTGAAACTTTTCAAGGAAGCAATGAAAATTACAGGGTACAGCATGCTAAGTATTCCAGTATTGATAGTGAGGTCAAAAGACAAGCAAGGAATGACTAGAGAGAATATTAAGACAGTAAAGCAGATGAGGCTGACGAAACTATGAATTCAGGAAGTGTCTATGGTGTAAGAATTGCTCAAAGAATTATTGATGAACGCTCTATGGGGGCAAAGAAGAGAAAGCATATTCAAGCCAAAAAGAAAGATGGTTCTCTTATAGCAACAGAAGATGAAGCGAGACAACTTTAGATAGAACCCTTTAGTGAGGTTATGAATAGGAGATATGAAGGGAATAATTTGATTAATATACCTGAAGCTGATGAAGACCTTGATGTTCCCATGAATGAATTCAGTGTGTTTGAAGTCGACGCCATCCTTAAAAAACTATAGAAATGGAAAGCCCCGGGATACAATGGAGTAACAGCCGAGATGATACTGACTCCCAGACTACTTACAAGGAGGCAGAATCTGAGAAATGGGAATTAGGAGTGTTGATAAAAAAAACCTGACTGATTGCAGTAATTATAGGGATAGAACATCAGTTGTTATGAAAATATATAGTATACTTATTCTAAAGGGACTAGAGAGAAAGATTGATGAAAATCTGAGAGATGAAAAAGCAGGG
Organism: Palaemon carinicauda; assembly: GCF_036898095.1. Taxonomy (NCBI): domain Eukaryota; kingdom Metazoa; phylum Arthropoda; class Malacostraca; order Decapoda; family Palaemonidae; genus Palaemon; species Palaemon carinicauda. The sequence goes on along the minus strand of NC_090734.1, from coordinate 20,805,754 downwards.
TTTAGAAAAAGTTGAAGTTGCACTGACCAAATTCTCATTTTGAGATATGCAAAGCAATGCATAGAATATTGAAATCCCCTTTTTATGGCATTTGTGGCCTATGAAAAAGCCTTTGATAGTGTGCACCGGCCAATTTTTATGGAGAGTTCTGCGTTATTACGGAATTCCCCTTATATATGTAAATGTGATTAAGACTGTGCATGAGCATAGTAACTGCAAAGTTAATGTTTATAGAGTCTTATCAAATGAATTTCCAGTGAACAGTGGAGTACTGCAAAGGGATGTGTTGTCACCTATGATGTTTATCCTTCTTATGGATTTTGTAATGCGTAAAAAAAGTCAGTGATATTGGAGAAGGATTGGACTGGATTGGTGATAGGACTTCAGCAGACCTAGATTATGCTGATGATGCTGTCCTTGTTAATAAAACACCAGAGGATTTGCAATGCTTACTTACCAGAATGCATGAAATATCACACGAGGTTAGGTTGAAGATAAATAGAAGAAAGGCAGAGATTATGAGAACGGAGTATGCAATGGAAGAAGAAATATCATTGGAACGATAGATGATTAATGAGGTAGAATCATTTAAGTATTTAGGAACAATGATCTCGAATACAGGGTCCTTAGAATTAGAGTTTATTGGAAGATTGAAAAAAGCTAATCAGACAATGGCTCGGTTAAGTAAAATTTTGAAACCAAATCGCCGGAAATTACAAATATAATCAGACTATATATCATTTTAGTGAGATCAGTGTTTCTATATGGACATGAGTCATGGTATGACAATGAAACAATCTCCAATAGATTTATAAGTTTTGAGAACAGAACCCTCTAAGGATATTAGGAGTTAAGTGATAGAACAGGATTAATAATGAAACCATAAAAGAGATTACTCATGTGCCATATGTAGATGCAATCATGATGGGTGGTAGAGGGATATGGTTTGGGCATGCTCTTTGCACTCCCCAAGAGAGATTAGTTCTCTAAACGTTTAGCTGATTTCCACAAGGGACTATAATAGTTGGAAGACCCAGGCCTACAAGGGTATGGACAATGAAGTGCGGAGTAGGAGATGATGAATGGAGAAGTATTGAATAAAAAGCTCAAGAAAGAGACGACTGGCAAAATCTAACCGAGGCCCATTACGTCAATAGGCGTAGAGGGATATGATGATGATGAAATTATAAAAACTTTAACAAGACAAGAGGAAGAGAAATAAGATGGAATAGTGTGCCCAAGTGTACCCTCAGGCAAGAGAATTCTTAACCCAGAAATTGGAAGACCATGGTACAATTGGGAAAATAGCCCAGTGAGGAAAGGAAACAAAGAAAAAATGAAATTTAAGAAGAGTAACATTTAAATAAATATCTCCTATATAAACTATAAAAACTTTAACAAAACAATGGGAAGAGTAACAAGACAAAAAAGCGTACCCGAGTGTACCCTCGAGCAAGAGAACTATAACCCCAGACAGTGGAAGACCATGGTACAGAGGCTATGGCACTACCGTATACAAGAAAACAATGGTTTCATTTTGGAGTGTGCTTCTCCTAAAAGGGCTGCTTACCACACCTAAAGAGTGTCGTCTACCCTTACCAAGAGGAAAGTAGCCACTAATAAAATACAATGCAGTAGTTAACACCTTAGGTGAAAAAGAATTGTTAGGCAATCAGTGCTGTCAGGTGTATGAGGATATAGGAGAATCAATAAAGAATAGGCCAGACTATTTTTTGTATGCGTAGGAAAACGGGAAGTAAGCCGTCACCAGAAAAGGATTCAATGTAGTACTGTCTGGCTAGTCAAACGACCCATAACTCTCTAGCGGTAGTATCTCAACGTGTGGAAGAACCCCTGGCCAACTAACTACATACCTCTCTATCATATGTAGTAGCTTCAATAATACATTAATTGTCTTTAATGAAGATTACACAGGTTTACGTATTTTGTAGATATTTAGTTTTCCTCATCAACTTATTTAGTATATTGGTTGGTTGAACATTTCTGTTGTTTATGGCTGCTATTCAAGATCAGTTGGGTCTTGCGAGTCTCTTGTTCCATCCTCTCTCAGATAATAAGTAATGTTTTGATAATTTTGAGTCCTACATACATATACCAAAGGCACTTCCCCCAATTTTGGGGGGTAGCCGACAACAACAAGAAACAAAACAAAAAGGGGACCTCTACTCTCTACGTTCCTCCAGCCTAACTAGGGACTCAGCCGAGTTCAGCTGGTACTGCTAGGGTGCCACAGCCCAACCTCCCACATTTCCACCACAGATGAAGCTTCATACTGCTGAGTCCCCTACTGCTGCTACCTCCGCGGTCATCTAAGGCACCGGAGGAAGCAGCAGGGCCTACCAGAACTGCGTCACAATCGCTCGCCATTCATTCCTATTTCTAGCACGCTCTCTTGCCTCTCTCACATCTATCCTCCTATCACCCAGAGCTTTCTTCACACCATCCATCCACCCAAACCTTGGCCTTCCTCTTGTACTTCTCCCATCAACTCTTGCATTCATCACCTTTTTTAGCAGACAGCCATTTTCCATTCTCTCAACATGGCCAAACCACCTCAACACATTCATATCCACTCTAGCCGCTAACTCATTTCTTACACCCGTTCTCACCCTCACCACTTCGTTCCTAACCCTATCTACTCGAGATACACCAGCCATACTCCTCAGACACTTCATCTCAAACACATTCAATTTCTGTCTCTCCATCACTTTCATTCCCCACAACTCCGATCCATACATCACAGTTGGTACAATCACTTTCTCATATAGAACTCTCTTTACATTCATGCCCAATCCTCTATTTTTTACTATTCCCTTAACTGCCCCCAACACTTTGCAACCTTCATTCACTCTCTGACGTACATCTGCTTCCACTCCACCATTTGCTGCAACAACAGACCCCAAGTACTTAAACTGATCCACCTCCTCAAGTAACTCTCCATTCAACATGACATTCAACCTTGCACCACCTTCCCTTCTCGTACATCTCATAACCTTACTCTTACCCACATTAACTCTCAACTTCCTTCTCTCACACACCCTTCCAAATTCTGTCACTAGTCGGTCAAGCTTCTCTTCTGTGTCTGCTACCAGTACAGTATCATCCGCAAACAACAACTGATTTACCTCCCATTCATGATCATTCTCGCCTAACAGTTTTAATCCTCGTCCAAGCACTCTAGCATTCACCTCTCTCACCACTCCATCAACATACAAGTTAAACAACAAGGGCGACATCACACATCCCTGTCTCAGCCCCACTCTCACCGGAAACCAATCGCTCACCTCCTTTCCTATTCTAACACATGCTTTACTACCTGTGTAGAAACTTTTCACTGCTTGCAACAACCTTCCACCAACTCCATATAACCTCATCACATTCCACATTGCTTCCCTATCAACTCTATCATATGCTTTCTCCAGATCCATAAACACAACATACACCTCCTTACCTTTTGCTAAATATTTCTCGCATATCTGCCTAACTGTAAAAATCTGATTCATACAACCCCTACCTCTTCTAAAACCACCCTGTACTTCCAAGATTGCATTCTCTGTTTTATCCTTAATCCTATTAATCAGTATTCTACCATACACTTTTCCAACTACACTCAACAAACTAATACCTCTTGAATTACAACACTCATGCACATCTCCCTTACCCTTATATAGTGGTACAATACATGCACAGACCTAATCTACTGGTACCATTGACAACACAAAACACACATTAAACAATCTCACCAACCATTCAAGTACAGTCACACCCCCTTCCTTCAACATCTCAGCTTTCACACCATCCATACCCGATGCTTTTCCTACTCTCGTTTCATCTAGTGCTCTCCTCACTTCCTCTATTGTAATCTCTCTCTCATTCTCATCTCCCATCACTGGCACCTCAACACCTGGAACCGCAATTATATCTGCCTCCCTATCATCCTCAACATTCAGCAAACTTTCAAAATATTCCGCCCACCTTTTCCTTGCCTCCTCTCCTTTTAACAACCTTCCATTTCCATCTTTCACTGTCTCTTCAATTCTTGCGCCGGCCTTCCTTACTCTTGAGTCCTAAAAAGTATAAATGGTCCACTTATAACGCAAATATCTCTCTCTCTCTCTCTCTCTCTCTCTCTCTCTCTCTCTCTCTCTCTCTCTCTCTCTCTCTCTCCAGTTCTATTTTTTATTTTCCTAAAAAAGTCCTCCTAAACAAACGAACATCAATTTAGAATTATTCTAATCTTCATTAACCATTCGCCTAAAAACTGGCCTCCAGTTGCATTATGATTATTCCCTATCTATATTAGGTACAATGTGAATCATAATAAAAGCTTATTATCCCTATACGAATCGAATTGAAATGATTGAACTATGTCCGAAGAATTATAAGCTAACGGGAACATATCTTACATTAGAGTACAAAATAACACTAATAATGCAGACAATATTCATATTTTTTATCCTTTTATTAGTAAAAATAGAGTGAGTTAAGGAGTATGACTAAAATTTTGATATTCATCCTGCTGAAGAAGGAAAAGGTCTTTTGAGTGTATGAATGATAAATATCAATATAAATAATAATATTTCTTACTAAAGGTTTTTTATTTATATCTTATAGTTTATGTTTTATATATTATTATTTGTATATACTAGGAGAGTTGTAATATAGTATAATATAGTGTCAGATAATTCGAAAATTCTTCACTCGAGAGGTTAACTATTGCACTGTAATATTTGAGTGGATAGTTTCCATTTGATAAGTGTATAAGAAACATTTTAGCTCTAGTATGAAGTACTTCTAGAAGATAACTGCGAAATAAAACCATTGTATTCTATTCTTTGGTAGCGCCATAGCCACTGTACTATGGTCTTCCACTGTCTTAGGTTAGAGTTATCTTGCTTGAGAGTGTACTCAAGCACACTATTGTATATGACTCCTTATTTCCTTTCCTAACTGGGTTATTTTCCCTGTTGGAACCATTGGCTTTATACCATCCAGCTTTTCCGATTAGTGTTTTAGTAAGTTTGTAATAATTCTATGAAGGAAACATCATCAAAAAACATTTTAACAACAGCCAATGGAATAAAAGAATACATTTTATCAAGCCCTGTTGATTCAAAATGGATTTTGTGTTCTTTCCATCGAGTGACCAGACAGCTGGATGTTAAACGAAAACTTCCTCAGGAAATTGAAAATGATATCTTCACCAGCATCTGTGTGATGGCCAGGGCGTAAGATTGTTAAAGCATATTGATAATTATCAGATTTAAATGGGACAGATGAAGATGTTCCTGTGCGTATTTATTAATATTTATTCGTCTATTTTTATTATCTCTATTCTTTCGTTAATAAAGATCTTTACATATATGCAACAATACTAAAGATCACAAGAGAGAGAGAGAGAGAGAGAGAGAGAGAGAGAGAGAGAGAGAGAGAGAGAGAGAGAGAGAGAGAGAGAGAGAGTTGGTTTTTAGTAATTTTTCTCTTAATTGAAACAACTTGATAAAATAAATAAATCATTTTAATCACTAACAGGAAGTTCGTCTAAGGATTTCTCATTTACTATCATATAGAATCTTAAACCTACTTTGTATACGATATCAATGTTGATAAATGATTGAAAAATATCTTATAAATCTTATGTAAAGTCGAGATGCTGCATTTGGGAGTTTTCAACGCATATCCTAGTTCAATCAAAACGGAAGTGCACAAGAAAATAAACTGTTGTTCAAATTTGTAGGAAAAAAAATGAATAAATCCAATATTGTATGTATCTGCTTACGCTATTATCAATAAAAAGTATAATGTTTAAAGTTAACGTTTGTATAATAATAATAATAATAATAATAATAATAATAATAATAATAATAATAATAATTCGGGATTCTTAATTATGCCTGAAGAATATGAGGAAGGTATAATTCGATCACTATATAAAAAGGTGATGAAACAGAATGCCGTAACTATAAAAAGGTTTACGCATTCTCGCTGTGGGTTAAGAGGTGATAGCCAAACTATCATATGGCAGTTAAAAAATGATATTATCATAATTTTGTAGGTGATTATCAAGCTGGATTCACTTAGTGGAAGTTCACAGTTAACAACATATTTCTACTGTATTTCGTCATTTGAACAAAAAATAGTGGACATATAATATAGATCCCTGAAACGTGTTTGTGGATATCACAAAATCATACGACAACATCCACAGGTCTTCTATGAGAAGCATATCAAGAACTTTAGGCGCCATAGAAAAGCTAGTTTGACTAATCCAGATGTTCAACCATAACACCAGAGGTAGCGAGAGAGTGGAAGTGACCTCAGCAACTCTTTAAAAAGAGAGATTGGACTAAAGCAAGGATGTCCATTATCGTGTCTGCTTTTCAATCTTGCGACGGAATGGGTGATGAGGCAGACACCACCAGAGGGAGATGAAGTGAGCAGGACCAACGGATTAACAATGGGCACCAACTGAAGAATGGAGGCAGCAGAAGTTCCCGGATGACATCAACATGCTGAGGAATAGATGAGAAGGAAATAGACCCATTTGGCGACGAACGTTTCGGGGCCAAAAAACCTTTGTTTTATTTATAAATCTTATCTTATTCATAAATCTTAAGAATCTTTTTTATTTAAAAATATATATGGATAGACAAGATTACGATATATCAGTTATAAATTGAAAGATGATATACATATTTAAATACAGGAAAACTTACTAGCTTTCTCCTCGTTTACCTGTTTGCTCAAACGCTTGGGTTCCTGCAAACAAACGACGTCTGAGTTGTCGGTCAGTCAGTCCGTCCTTAGTCTGTCGCAAGTGTTTTGTTCTTTTCCAAATTATTATATATTCATTTAATTAAAACTCATTTTTATACATATGATGACTGAGGAGGTTTTAACGAAACGTTGCAAAGAAAAATTTGCTCATAACGGACTCCTAAACGTCTTTTACAAAACAAGCAAAGCTCATAACGAGTTCAAATGTTGATGTTGTGAGCAAAACAATTGGTGTGAAGCAGGGTTCCATACAAAAGCTGGAGAGGTGGCGAGAGAGCTGAACAACCATTCACATGAAGCCTGTTCTGCACAACCAAAGGTTGCACTTGTGAAAACTAAAATTAAAAAAAAGAGAGAGAGAAAAAAAAGAGACTAGCGGAAACCTTGAATCACCGGCTGTAATTGGTAAAGTATGTTTGACAGACAAATCCCGATCTAGTTAAGATGCCATTCTTAACACGTGTGCTTTGAGGAAAAAATTACGCAATTAGCGTAATTCAGTAATGTGTTACAACAATAGATTTTGACAGAATGGTACAGCATATGTGTCCCTCAACCAGAAGTAGGCCTACATGGGAAGCCTTGCTTATAATTACCAAAATAACTAGATAAAGCTACTTTACGGTTTTTAGTTTTTTAGTGCTTTTAAATCTTTATGATCCTAGTTTAACTTTTCAATAAAAGTTTTAAATTTTCGAATGATTATGAATGTAAAAACAAATTATTTTCAATGGTTGTCTGGCGCCAAATCAGATGGTACCCAAACTGCTGTGCCCAACTGTCAAGTGGCCTCGGTCCTATACAGTGTAGATTGAAGTAACAATCGTATATACCGTGTTACTTCAAAATGTTGTTCATGATAAAAGTATTAGAAATCCTGCTTGTTTGGACTGCTACTCTGGTAGTGAATTAATCTAGATTTGAATAAAAAAATCATCTAATGTTTGTGGTTGGAATAATCAAACTAGTGTTTATTTACACAAGTCACAACTATAGATTTTAATTTCAATTTATAATAAATCATATCCCTTGAATGCAGACCAGTATTATAATAATAATAATGCTTAAGGAATGAATGTATAAAGCTCTTTTATTAACTTGGACCATTATATCATGCTTATTGCATCACAAATATCAGTATTATTATTATTATTATTATTATTATTATTATTATTATTATTATTATTATTATTATTATTATTATTATTATTATTATTATTATTATTCCTTTTCCTTTTCCTTTCCATTACTTTGTAATTAGAAAATATATGAGATAAAAAGATCCTACTTATTTGAACTGCTATTCTGGTAGTGAAATGATTTAGATTAAAAAAAAAATCAGGTAATTACTTTTGTTGGAATAATTAGACTAGTGCTTATTTGCACGAGTCACGACTTTACATTCCAATTTCAATTCATCATAAATCACATCCTTTAAATGGAAAACAAAACTATAACAATAATGTTTAAGCTAATGGCTTTATAAAGTTTTATTATATACGTGGAAAATTTTTATGTTATAATTACTGCATCAGAAATAATATCAGTATGAGTTTTATTATTATTATTATTATTATTATTATTATTATTATTATTATTATTATTATTATTATTATAAAGTGTAGCATCCACTTCCTTAGAGACGTTCCTTCATAAGAAGGTTATATTTTTCTTTAACAATTTTGATCAAGGGCTTAATCTTTACATCAAATTAGTATGTTAATCATCTCAGGCAACAATTGTTAAAAACATCTAAATTCTAATGTCTGTTGAGATTTCTTTCAATAAATCACCAATATTGATTTAATTTCTAATTCACCATTGTATTCAAACATCCATGAAATTCCAATGTCTTCATTAATTATTCATTTTTTCAATTATTTAAATTTTTCATAAATGTGAAATTAGAACGTGACGTTTATGATAGCTTCCTTGCTTTTTATTTTATAAGCAGTTAATTCTATTATAGACCATTGCTTTTCAATAAAATTTCATTACTACGAAATCTTCCTCATCCATTCATTGGGGGTAAAACCTCAAATACTACATTATATTTACATAATACGGCCATAAAACACAACTTTTAACAATAATAATAAATACCCTTATCTCGTGCTAACGAACTCTAATTGGCATAAGCATATTTTAGCAATTCTCCTTCTCCCGACTGTATGAACGTTACTTTCTTTAAAAGTTTCTAACCTTAGATTTCAATCTGTAATATTAGTGGTTACTTTTTCATATTTCAGGCAATAATAATAATAATAATAATAATAATAATAATAATAATAATAATAATAATAATAATAATAATAATAATAATAATAATAATAATAAAAACAGTGTATTGATAGTGATAGTGATAGTGATAGTGATAAGGATAAAGATAATGATAATGAAAATGATAATGATAATAACCTCAAGGCTTTCACGAAATTGAAAAACGAACACACACGTAATGATCTTTAATATGACCTATATTACACTTTTGAGCAGGAACATTATTATTTTCTTTTGTCTCATTTCATTAGTAATTAAAAAAAATCTTCCATGCAAACTAAAACCTTTTGTAGCGAATTCAGTTTTGGACTTTCCCTGAAAGAGAAGTCTAATACTGAGTAATAAGTTAAGATTTCCAATGGGGAATATTTCTTCTTTAATTAGTTTCCCTTTATGAAGACGCAGTATTTTGATTGTTTGAAGAACAATCGACATAAGAATAATTTCATGCATTTCCGTTGTTTTGGAAGTATTTTTAATATCCACATAAGTATGTGAACTTAGATAAAAAAGATTAGTACGATATAATTGTGTGACTATAATTTGTATACATACACACAATGCACAAAAACACACGTACACACATGCACACATACACACAATTACACTCACACACACACACACACACACACACACATATATATATATATATATATATATATATATATATATATATATATATATATATATATATATATATATATATATATATATATATATATATATATATATATATATATATATATATATATATATATATATATGTATACGTATGGACACAAAAGTCACTAAACATGGACAATGGAAATTATCAGAAAAGACCAAAAACCTAATAAACGGAATGAGGATAAAATCCGAGCGATATGAAATAAAATTAGCAGAACTATTCAAATGCTAAAAAACCCAAAAACCCAAGATATTCGTAAACACGATCAGACCAAAAGTGAGGAAACACTGACAAAATGAGAAGCATCAAATTGATGAAAGGAGAACTTGGAACAAGACCCCAACAAATGTTTGCTTCAAAGGATCATTATGGAAACATCCACAATAAAGATGGAGTGATGAAAATGGCAGAGGATTTCTATGCAATGCTACACAATAGTCATGTAAAATAGAACTTCACCAACACTATTATTATTATTATTATTATTATTATTATTATTATTATTATTATTAGCTAAGCTATAACCCTAGTTGGAAAACCAAGATGCTATAAGCCAATGGGCTCCAACATGGAAAATACCCCAGTGAGGAAGGGAAATAAATAAACGATATGAGAAGTAATGAAAAAATAAAGAAAAATATTTTAAAAACGTTAACAACATTAAAACAGATATTTGATATATAAACTATAAAAAGACTTATGTAAGCCTGTTCAACAAGATAACATTTGCCTCGAGTCTGAACTTTTTAAGTTTTACTGATTTGTACCAACCCTGTGTCATACGATCGTACATAATAACGACATTTCTTTTTTTTTTGTATATATTATGCTTTGTGTCTTTGCTCTCCCTTCCCACTGATAGGGACCTGAATAAACATATCTGTTTTTCTCACCGTTAACTGGTAACGGAAACGATTGTCGGCTGAACATGAATTTGCCTTTTATGTTTTTATGTCCTTCTTGCCTGGGCTTTATGTTTATATACGCTAATGTTCTGTTGTAAAGTTACTCAGTTGCTTTCATCCCGCTTTTGAGTTACAACCCACTCTTGGCTCGTCAGATTGGTGACCCGGGAAGTCGACTCACTCCTCCCACCTTCGCCCCCCCACCCCACCCCCCCACCCCCTCACTGTTACTATGCCTGCCAGTTGAAACTTTCGTCCTTCGCCAGCAGAGAGGCGTTTGCTTGGTTTCAGCGCGGAGAAGTCCAGTTCCGCATCAGGGGCCAAAGCAGATTATGTTCTCGTGGCGATACCTGAGGACACCTTCCCGGAAATCTCTGACTGGCTTTGTGAACAAAGAGACACCCCAATATCATATGATACCCTCAAAACATACCTTCTGCAGCAGTACTCGCCGTCACCAGCAGCCCGTATAGCAAAGCTTTTTCAGCTCTCTCAACAACCGTTAGTGGCCCAAAGGGCTTCGTTTGCCCTCAGGGAAATGACCAGTATCGCTCGCAATTGCCTTTTATGTTTTTATGTCCTTCTTGCCTGGGCTTTATGTTTATATACGCTAATGTTCTGTTGTAAAGTTACTCAGTTGCTTTCATCCCGCTTTTGAGTTACAACCCACTCTTGGCTCGTCACATTGGTGACCCGGGAAGTCGACTTGCTCCTCCCACCTTCGGCCCACCCCCCCCCACCCCCCACCCCCTCACTGTTACTATGGCTGCCAGTTGAAACTTTCGTCCTTCGTCAGCAGAGAGGCGTTTGCTTGGTTTCAGCGCGGAGAAGTCCAGTTCCGCATCAGGGGCCAAAGCAGATTATGTTCTCGTGGCGATACCTGAGGACACCTTCCCGGAAATCTCTGACTGGCTTTGTGAACAAAGAGACACCCCAATATCATATGATACCCTCAAAACATACCTTCTGCAGCAGTACTCGCCGTCACCAGCAGCCCGTATAGCAAAGCTTTTTCAGCTCTCTCAACAACCGTTAGTGGCCCAAAGGGCTTCGTTTGCCCTCAGGGAAATGACCAGTATCGCTCGCCTGCAACCTGCCGCAGATGGCTCTTCTGGAAAGGTGAGCCTACCTCGTTATCTTTAGGTACGCCGTTTACCCGAACCTGTACACGCTGCCATACCCGATATCAATAGTTTACCCATAAAGGACTTGATGGCCAAAGCCGACGCCCTTATGGACAGCCACTTTACGATCTTCCAAGCCTCCATCAACGCCTCCACTCCTGACGAAGAGAACACCTATTCAACATTGACCGAAGCTGACGTGAATGCCGTAGGACACACACGCCTAAACCGTGACGAGCCGAAGCGGCGACAAAGCCACCCATCACCCACTACTCGCCTGCGCCCCAACAAACGACTTCTACAGCCAATTACTGCCGCCGATCGGCAGCATTTTTGCTACTCCCAATCCAGATTCGGGGCTGCCACTAAGAAATATGTCAAAGATTGTCAGTGGCAGAAAAAAACGTGTAAGTAGGCCACCACCACGATTTTCTAATCTTTTCTTTTCACATGATGCAGGAAGGGTCGTGCGATTTTTGATAGACACAGGTACTTGTCATTCTCTTTTGCCAAGGGTACTCTTCAGGACATGACCTAGTCTGTCTAAGTCTGCCGACGTCCCCCTGGTAGCTGCCAACGGATCTACAATACCCACCTACTGTTACGAGAACCTCACATTATCGTTTGGGAATGGTAAATTTAATTTGAAGTTTCTCATTGCTGACGTCACATTGCCAATCCTCTGTGCGGATTTCCTCTCTCATTTCCACCTTCTAGTCGATGTTGCCCAGCAATGATTGTTCAACACAGACTCACACTTGTCGTCACCTCTTCAACCCGCCTCTTCTAACCTTACTATCCACATCAGCGCACCCAGGGAAGCCTCACCCACCTCCTCACGTCATACCCGGAAGTTTTCCGTCCAGAACTTCGCCAAACGCCAACGGCTCCTGCCAAACACGGTATTTATTACCATATCAAGACAACGGGGCCCCCAGTCTTCGCAAAATTCAGACGTCTGGCACCGGATCGATTGGCATCCACAAAACAGACATACAAGCCCACACAGCGAAGCATCACAAACCGACAGACTTGCACTCTGCAACGCACGTCTTCCTATTCAACGATACTAGCCTGCCATCGCTAACGCCCCCTTACACGGGCCTTTTCCTTGTGATCCGACGCAATCCAAAAGCATTCCTACTAAACATTCATAGCAAAGAAGACTGAGTCTCCATTGATCGTCTAAAAACCTGCTTATCACCTGCTAGATGACCCATTTGCAGTTCGCCTCTCTAAATCAGGGTGCCCTATTCAACATGTACACTATGTCATTTTTAGGGGGGGGAGCCCATGTACCAACCGTGTGTCACACGATCGTACATAGTTACGAAATTTCTTTTATTTGTGTATATCGAGCTTTGCATCTTCGCTCTCCCCTCCCACTGATAGGGACCTAAATAAACATGTCTGTTTTTCTCACCGTTAACTGTTAACAGAAACGATTGTTGGTTGAAAATGAAATTGCTTTTTATGTTTTTATGTCCTTCTTCCTTGGGCTTTATGTATATATAAGTTAATTTTCTGTAATAAAGTTACTCAGTTGCTTTCATGCGGCTTTTGAATCACAACCTACTCTTGGCTTGTCACAGATTCAACAATCCGATTAGGATGATCATTCCACAACTTGGTTACAGCTGGAATAAAGCTTCTAGAGTACTTTGTAGTATAGAACTGCATGGTGAAGAAGTCCTGAATTAACAGCATGTCTAGTATTACGAACAGGATGGAACTGTCCAGGAAGATCTGAATGTAAATGATGTCCATGCACTAATTTTACCTATATCTATATTAAGGGATTCAGCAACCCAAGATATACTTTCAGGAGATGAAAGTATGGCAAAGAGAGTAGCATCTTCTGCATTTGCAACAAGCTTGTTTTCTGGACGACACCACATGTCATGTGTATATATTACGGAAAGTAATGGGCCAAGAACACTACCTTGAGGAACACCAGATATTAGATTCCAATACTCACTATGTTGCCCATCAACAACAACTCTTTGCGATCTATTAATTAGAAAATTCAATAAAGATGCTAAGAAATGACTCACCCACTCCCAACTGTTCGAGTTTGAAAACATGGCCGTCAGGATTAACACGGTCAAAGGCAGCAATAAAATCAACGCGAATCATAAGAATACGAATCTCCCGACCATATTCAAGGGCTTCCTGTACAACATGGGAGATTGTAAGAAGGGCAACACATGGCCCAAGGCTTTTACAAAAATCAAATTGTAAACTAGGGAACAGATGATAACCTTCAGCAAACATATTAAGACGTTTTGCCAAAAGACGTTAAAAAACTTTAGTTGATATAAGAGTAATGGAATTTGGGTGGTAATCAGTAAGAATTGAGCTACCACAAACACATTTACATAGTGGCGTCACATTACCAATTCTCCAACAAGTGCTGGAAGCCCCTCTTCTTGGTAACTTGTGGTACAATGCGTGCAAGGAGATAACTCATCACAGTTTTTGGTTTTGTTCCTCCAGTATTGCTAACCTAATCGCATCTCAAACTATTTATGCGGTATACCTCCCTATGGGAGATGTGGCAGTATGCATCACTTAGCACGCGTTCAGCGATGGTATATAAAGTGAGAGAGAGAGAGAGAGAGAGAGAGAGAGAGAGAGAGAGAGAGAGAGAGAGAGAGAGAGAGAGAGAGAGAGCCCATTGAGTTAGATTGACGACATAGAACAAAAATATAATACAAAGCCTCAACATCATAACAAATAAAATATGATATTTGGTCAGAAACAAACCTTTGTTTTTATGATAGCAAATGCTTGAGAGGAGTCCCGTGAATCATGCATGCCGCTATCCATATCACATGTATATCGGGTATTCAAAGATAATTTTTGCAATGTGCCAGACTAACTGCAATGGCCAACTTGCCCACTGTGATGCGATCTCATAAAAGGCGTTGCACAGTATGACGATGTATCTCCATCTATCTTCCTTACTGCTCTTTGCCTGCAGTGCATCTCCCCAGGTCGTCTACTCCATATTATGAGTTGGGTCTGCCACGGTGCGTTTTGAAAAATATGTGCTGGAACATCACCTGTAAACGGGATTTTTCTACATCTCCTCTTATAGCCCTAGCGTAAGGAATTATTCTGCCTATATATATAAATATATATATATATATATATATATATATATATATATATATATATATATATATATAGATATATATATATATGTATATATATATATATATATATATATATATATATATATATATATATATATATATATATATATATCTATATATACAGTATATCTATATCTATCTATATATATATATATATATATATATATATATATATATATATATTTATATAAACATACATATATATATATATATATATATATATATATATATATATATATATATATATATATATATATATATATTTATATAAACATACATTCATATATATATATATATATATATATATATATATATATATATATAAACATACATTCATATATATATATATATATATATATATATATATATATATATATATATATATATATATATATATATATATATATATACATACATTCATGTGTATATATATATATATATATATATATATATATATATATATATATATATATATATATATATATATACATACATTCATGTATATATATATATATATATATATATATATATATATATATATATATATATATATATATATATATATATATATATATATATATATATATATATAAATATATATGTATATATATATATATATATATATATATATATATATATATATATATGTGTGTGTGTGTGTGTGTGTGTGTATGTGTGTGTGTATGTATGTGTGTGCGTGTATGTGTGCGTGGTTTGGTTTGGGTACAAACATAAATATGCAAGGATATTTTCTTAACTCGTGAATCCATTATCTTCTCTTCCTACCTTTTGCTTCGTTTGTAATCTCTGTACATCTATTCTTTTACTCTAAATGTCCTTACATCAAATGTCCTTAATACGTGTTCGACATACGTCCATTTCTTTTTCTTACATGTTAGAACATCCTCTACTTAATCTTTCCTTCAAATCCATGTTGCTCTTTTTTCTCTTTCTTAGTGTTAATCCCATCCTTACTCTTTCCATAGCCCTCTGAGTTGTTACTAGATTATGTTATAATGCTCTAGTAAAGCTCCAAAGTTGATATTGATAGGAAGATCTCATTAGATATTTTCCTTTCGAGAGAAATTGGCACACCCTATCATCTTAACTTAAAACAAAAGATAAATAACCAAACTATCAATTAGAATTACACGAAATTTCACGAAACCCCCCAAAATATAAGTGTCATTCAAAACATATGAATGAAGTTGTGAATTCAAACAAATGATATATATAACATAAACCGTAAGTAAAAACATAGTAGGCTTATAAAACTGATAGCCCCAACTTGATTGATATTAGGAATGAGTTTATAGTAAGGAATTAAAATAATTCGTATATTTTTGGTAAATTCATCATTGTATACAAATTATATTTGGAAACATAAAAATCGTCTAAAAAATATGATTTTGGGGTTCCTACAATCAGTAAATCTCAGCATGTTCCGTTTCCTCGTGAAAAAACCTTGCGCGCACCCAAGGTCCTTCAATGGCACCTGAGCACACCCTCACCCAAAAAGACGCTCCTTTGACCCTGAGTGGAAAATTAGTAAAACTTAAGATTTGCAGATGATATACTGTAGTTTTGTTTAGTGAATTATGAGAGGAATTGCAAAAGAGGATTGAATATACATATGAGAAAGCAGATATGAAGAACTGAAAATGAATGTGTAGAATTAACCTAATAGTCAATGAAAATGAAGGAAAAAACCGAATAAACCTTATAACTGAACATCTACAAATTGTTAATGAATATACGCACAAAAGACAGACAGTGTTTCCTCATCACACGAGACCGAAATTAAAGAATGATAAGTATGGAATGAAAAGTTTTGATAAACAAAATGAGACTATAAAAGTTAAAATGCCACTTTCTCTTATATATAAGAATTTAATCAGATAGACCTACAGCTATTAACTTGGACATCAGATACTTGAATCCTTACTTAACCCGAAGAACATAGGTTAAATACAAATCAAAGACCTATGGTAAACATTATGATGGAATAACACTAAGAAACAGAAAATAAGAGAAAATAAAAGTACAGAATATTCTAACATCATTTAAGAAAAAGAAATGGTCATCTGGAGTACATACAACGAAAATGACAGATAATTGTTGGAAATTAAGAATAACAGAACGAGTCCCTATTATTATTATTATTATTATTATTATTATTATTATTATTATTATTATTAAGCTACAACCCTAGTTGGAAAAGCAGAGTGCTATAAGCCTAGAGGCTCCAACAGGGAAAATAGCCCAGTGAGGAAAGGAAAGAAGAAAAAATAAAGTATTTTAAAACAGTAACATTAAAATGAATATATCCTATGGAAACTATAAAAAAAACAGAAAAAATACAAGAGGAAGAGAAATTATATAGAATAGTGTGCCCGAGTGTAACCCTCAAGCAAGAGAACTCTATCCAAAGACAATGCTTTCTCATATATATCGTCAATCATCTTTTGCAATTCCTCTCCGAACTCACTACACAAGACTAGAGATTAATGCTTTATTTTTAGTGACCTTCTTCTAGAAGAGCTGCTTACCATAGCTAAAGAGTCTCCTCTACCCTCAAAAAGAGGAAATTTGCCACATAATGATTAGTGCAATAACCCCTTGGGTGAAGAAGAATTGTTGGGAATCTCAGTGTTGTCAGGTGTATGACGACAGAAAAGAATATATAAGGAATAGATCTAACTATTCGGTGTGTGTGTGCAGGGAAATGGAAAGTGAACCGTAACCAGAGAAAAGGATCCATTGTAGTACTGTCTGACCAATCAAAGGAACCCATAACTCTGTAGCACTAGTATCTCAACGGGTGGCTGGGGCCCTGGCCAACCTAATATCTAGGTGGAGATTGTATATGAAACTACGGAAGAGAGAGAAAATGATGGATTGACGAACTAAAGTAAATTCCGGGTAGAAAGTGGCATAGAAATACCGCAAACACACGGATGTGGAAGGACATGTACGAGGCCTCTGTCCTGCAGTGAACTGATTATGATTGATGGCAAGGTTGATTACATATATATATATATATATATATATATATATATATATATATATATATATATATATATATATATATATATATATATATATATATATATATAGATAGATAGATAGATAGATAGATAGAGAGATATAAATAGATATATTTATAGATAGCTATATCATCATCATCATTATTATCAGCCATTAGCAGTCGACTGTAGATTTACACTTTCCTATGTTAATGATCTCTCAATTCGTCCATATATCATCTTTGTTTCCTTCCCCCGCTTCTTTCTCAATATATTGGGACCCATTATATTGTTCCTTATGCCCATCTATAATTATTTGTCATTATTATTATGTCCTGCCCATGTCCATTTCTTTATATTACATATTCTTAGAATATCCCCTACTTTAGTTTGCTCCTGGTATTTCCCCATCATTATTCTTATCAAAGATCTTTTAGTTGTAATTAGCTAATGTTATAAGGCTTTGGTAAGGCTCTGTTGTATAAGTTTTAACTTGTAGTACCATCTAGCTAAAAAAGTTTTTAGATAAAGTGGCATTTTACATTTCATAATCTCATTTTGTTTATAAAATGCTTTCCATCCCTTCTTTTAATTTCAGTTTCGTGTCCTAAGGAAACACTTGCTGTTATTCTTTACTACATAATTCTTGAACAATCTCTTGTTCTCTCTTTGCATTTTCATTGAACATGCAAATATATATCAAGTAAACCAATGAAAGGATGACTTTGGATGCCATTATTCTCTCTCTCTCTCTCTCTCTCTCTCTCTCTCTCTCTCTCTCTCTCTCTCTCCTCTCTCTCTCCGTGTAGTTTTTTTTTATTTTCTGTGCATAATTTCAGACTTTTGAGTTCAATTATTTCCCGTATCTAAAACTCCCTCCATCTTCCATTCCCTTTCTTCTTAGGAATGCGTTTATCCCTATGTTCTGATGTATTTCAAGAAGTGAATAACATTATGTAATGTAATATTTTAATAACTTAATTAAAGTTTTATCAATTATCTGGTTTTTATTCAATAAGCACCATCTTATAACATGAATTATATACATAGATTCATAACTAGTTAGCTGTGACCTTTCACCATAATATGCCTTCGGTGCTTCTGAATATCCAAGTTACAACTGTGAGATTTCATCTTAATAGATTTAGGAACTTTCGTCGGTACAAGTTTAATCTAGTCGAATTTTGTACTTTCCTATTAAAGTCACTCTCCTTGTTGGGCCGTTAGTAATTTTGTTCTCAATAAAGGGACCATTTGGCCACCAGGTGGGAAAAACGTCCTCAAACTTTCGGTTGGTTAAGCGAAAACTTCCCCAGCGAATTGTTAATACTTTCTTCCCCAGCCTCAACGTGATAGTACTGGTGGAAAATTGAAAAAGAATGTTCACACTATCGAGTCGCCTTGACAAAATTCTATATAAAATAGAATGAGATTTTCCTTTACGTATTCCTCAGTATGTCTATTTTTAGTTTTTCTTCATCTTTCATATAATTTTTTTTTTTTTATAACCAGTAGAAGTCAGCTAATCACTTACATTATGAAATTACGTTGCTCAAAAAATCTATTTTCAATTTCTTCAAACTTATAAAGAGAGAGAGAGAGAGAGAGAGAGAGAGAGAGAGAGAGAGAGAGAGAGAGAGAGAGAGAGAGAGAGAGAGAGAGAGGCGGGGTATATGTAGAATTTGTAATTCAAAGTTTAACTTGGGTAAAAGTGAAGACCAGCTCGTCTTTCTCCGGCCTCTCTCTCTCTCTCTCTCTCTCTCTCTCTCTCTCTCTCTCTCTCTCTCTCTCTCTCGTGGTCCATTATGCCACATACCGTTGCTGCTGGGTCTTGGAATAAAAGCCTCTTGCTCCGGTTATTTCGTCAATTTCACACCACGGAGAACACAAAAGAGGATAATATTTCTATCTTTTTGGAATCTTGACAGTAACAGGAAGTTTCTTAAGCGAACCTTATTCCGAATAAAATGATTCGTAATTATCATTTCGATTTCGATTTTCATAAAATTAATGATAATAATGACAAGAACAACAACAACAACAACAACAACAACAATAATAATAATAATAATAATAATAATAATAATAATAATAATAATAATAATAATATAATAATAATAGTAATAATAATAAAAATAATAATAATAATAATAATAATAGTAATACTAATAATAATAATAATAATAATCGTATCACAATAGATATACTGATTTCCCATTTCAACAAAGTCGAAGTGTTAAAACTTAATATAACTGATTGGATATTAACTGTTAATATACTTTTGTCTCTGTAGATATATATATGTATCAATGTAATCAATAGGAAATATATACATTGACAAGATTATATAAAGATATTCATGTCATGGGAAAAAAAGAATGTTTACCTTCATATCCTTTTCTTATCCATTTCTTTCAAAGGTCGGCTTCTCTTATTATGGAGGACCTTCACAAAGTTACTAACCTTCAATGATTTTTTTTTAATTATATGAGCTTTTACATATTTAGATATTTAGTAAAAACACCACAGAAATGTATAATATTTGAAAAATATTGTGTTCCAATATTTGCTTCATCATTCGTCTGTCGCTTCTAGATACTCTCTCATCCACTGCGTTTTCCTTGGTGTATATATCTTAACAACATTTCATGAATATAGTTTACAGAGAGAGAGAGAGAGAGAGAGAGAGGAGAGAGAGAGAGAGAGAGAGAGAGGAGAGAGAGAGAGAGAGAGAGAGAGAGAGAGAGAGGTATTATTCAGGTAAAACCTGATATTTCTCAGCTTCATGTAATGATCCCAAAGGCTTTTAGCATGACTAGCATTAACCCAAGCGAAGGATATTTAGAAACTATACATATGATTATCAAAATTCATTTTCTATATGAAATTACCTATTTTAAGCATTATGACAAGAATGGTAAATATAAAAGTCATAGAGAAATAATATCTTTTCAAAACTGGGCTTTGTGTATGGAAGCCTCTGGCCTTGAATTACTTTTCATCAGATAAAAGCATAGAAAATATATTTGATTATATCAGGATATGGTTGGTGGTATAAGCTGGTATTATACAGATAGAGTGACTGATTGGTTTATATCCACCTGAAATATAGAAATAAAATAGTCTATCTTACAGTATGAAATGTTTATGGTAAATTTATTTTAGTTTTTCTATTCAGAAATCAATATCACTGAAATCTATATAAGGACATTAGTGGATTGAATATATAGGTAGGCAAATAAGTTTTGATCTCTTTTTTGAGAGCATCTGTAAATACAGTACCTCTGGCTGAGAGTTACAAATTGAAGAACTGAGCAGGTATATTATCAGAGGCTATTCTATTTATATCTTCAGCTTTAAAAGGCAGACATTCTTTGCAGATTGAATAATCTACGCGGATGTAAACCAAGTTCTAAGTTATGCCTACTGGCTGCTATTGCTTAGAATATGGACAAATAAAACAATGAAAATATTTCCCCATATTACCATTGCCTAAATCATGATTCAGAAAACTGCCGTTCCCTATTCATTAAGAATTTTATCCTAAGCAGACATATGTGCGAAGTTCGAGTATCCAATAAAAAAGTATAACAAACAATGACACAGGAAATATTTAGGAAAACTACGATAACTACCACAATTCATATAAGTGTACCTTCATATCAGAACCGGGGTTTCTATATCAGCCTTAAAATCTATTTTACAATGGGTGGCCATAAGGGCATAAGCCGGTACCAGTATTTATCCTCAATTGATTAACAACTACAATAAGAAAAATGTATAGGAAAATCAGACTACTTACGCAGCGAGAGCCATTTCCTTGCACAGAGTAAGGGGAATCTTAACCGACACGAACGAATGTATTGCCTATCGTGTATGAATGCACATCATTATATTATTATTGTTACGTCTTCTCAATTTCAATAATGGCCAATATTGTTACCTTTACTTAAATTAATCAGCCTATAATACGAAATGAACATGATTAAGATAATACTATCTTTAAGAAAATTAAGAAAATAATTACTTTCATGATATACGAAATAAACCAACTAAAATATAAATACAAACCTAAAATATGATTAAACTTTTGAAATATTCAGTGCTATGACAATGGGTAATGAAACCGTTATATGAATAAATGAACGGAAAAAAACTCAATAGTTCTACCTCTGTTGTAATAACTTTACAAACTGGGATGATGTAAGGATTTTGAATATGTAGGAAGGCGAGAGTAGGATGTTGGTGTAGTATGCAAAGATATTTAAGGATCTTTGTTCTCTCTGGTTAATGGTGAATTATATAAAGGGTTTTATTCATGAACTCCAATGTTTAATAATCTCAAATATTTCATAGGATTTATCCTTAGAATTTTCATAATTACACAAAAAAGGATTTTGTTACATCGTATATGATTTTATGCTAAGAATTTTCATAAATTTTAACTAAACACTATATCTGCGTATTTTTGATAAATGTAATACATTAACACGCTTTTGTATGTATAATTACTTGAAAACATAGCAGAGTGTATTAAGAAAAGGCGTAAAGTTTTTATAGGTAGTAAATTCAGTCAACTGCAATCCATCATTCCTATAATATACCACACTGTTCTTAATGAACTTCGAATTTCCATTTTTCTTTCCTTTTGTTATTGATATATATATATATATATATATATATATATATATATATATATATATATATATATATATATATATATATATATATATAATATATATACATACATTTATATACATATATATATATATATATATATATATATATATATATATATAAATATATATATATATATATATATTTCTAATTCATTATTTGTATGAATACTGGATTTCAAAATTAATATTTTATTTCCATCTCTTTACCTGATTAATTATTCCTGAAGCCAGTTAATGAACTTATGTCAACGTGTTCCAGATTTTAATTTCGACTTAAAATTATTGACCTAAATGATATGTGTTCCTAATTTTCCTAAACAAAGACAAATTAGTGGTATCTCATGATACATCAAAGACAAAATTTTACTCTTTACGAATTACATTGAAAAATATTTTGCAGCACCGTTGAATTTAAAAATAATTTATGGCGCTACCTCTTATTCTTCATACAAGAGGTAGGTTTTTTTTTTATTATTTATGACTTTTATTTCAAAGAAAAAAAATAAAAATAAAAACAATAACGCTACGTGCATTTCTGTACAACATTTATTTACTTAATGTAAAGCCTTTTTACTTAAGAAATATGGAATACAATAATATTTTCATTCAAAATTTTTAACAATACCAATAGGGATGTTTTTTTTTTTTTTTTTTTTTTTTTTTGTGCTAATACATGCACCTCTTTTCTTCCATCAGTATTGCATATGTACCCTGGAAGTAGTATTATTGTTGGAGCGTTTAATACAATGGCATTTTGTATAATATGTCGGATATGTAAGGGAGTTTTTTTAATTTAAGCATTTTTATTCTACGCTAATGAAATTCTCAATTTAATATTCAAGTCGAGATTGAGAGCTTAAGCAAGAACTTGTTGTCTTCATTTTCAGTCAATGGGAATATTAGCAATAATATTAATTACTTCATGAGAGATTCTGACCGACACATTCTTATTTAATACGCGTTCCGATAATGAAAGTAAAGGAAAACTTCCATAGATAAGGCTCTTGCAACCTCTTACAACCTCCAGAAATGAGAACTTATTCCTTCTCTTACCTAGATCTCATTAGGACTATGAAAATTCTTTCTTTTAATCCACTTTGAGATCCTGATTGCCAGATAAGGCTCATTTCTCTAACAAGATAGAAAATCGCATTACCAGTTAATGAAATAAGTTTTCTAATACAGAGTATTTCTTCCTTAATGAGGTTTTTAGTTTAAAGGTACATTACTTTTCGTTCAAAGAACGATCAATATACAATCTTGGTTATAATACAGGTAGTAGGTTGGCCAGGGCACCAGCCACCCGTTGAGTTACTACAACTAGAAAGTTATAGGGTCTTTTAACTGGCCAGACAGTACTACACTGGATCCTTCTCTCTGGTTACGGTTCATTTTACATTTGCCCATACCATCCACACACACACACACACACACACATACACACACTGAATAGCCTGGCCAATTCTTTACATATTCTCCTTTGTCCTCATACACCTGACAACACAAATTACCAAGCAATTTTTCTTCACCCAAGAGGTTAACTACTGCACTGTAATTGTTCAGTGGCTATTTTCCTCTTGGTAATGGTAAGAGGGACTATTTAGCTATGGCAACCAGCTCTTCTAGGTGTAGGAGACTCAAAAATCAAACCATTGTTTTCTAGTCTTGGGTAGTGCCATAGTCTCTATACCATGGTCTTCCAATGTCTTGGGTTAGAGTTCTCTTGCTTGAGTGTACACTTGAGCACACTATTCCATCTTATTTCTCTCTTTCTTGTTATGTTTTTATAGTTTATATTGTAGATAATGATAATAATAATAATAATAATAATAATAATAATAATTATAATAATAATAATAATAATAATAATAATAATACTTGAAAAGAGCATTGTGAAATGACTTAAAAAGGTCTCTCTCTCTCTCTCTCTCTCTCTCTCTCTCTCTCTCTCTCTCTCTATCTCTCTCTCTCTCTCTCTCTCTCTCTCTCTCTCTCTCTCTCTCTCATCTCAATTCGGTGTAAGAATCCTCCTCAAATAACTACTGGAGAATGTATTGGATTTCTTTTAAATTCGTTAGCATTGAGCAGAAAACTAATATTATTTGTTAGGTTATATGCAAAATATATTGCAACCCAGAACGGGTACTTGGTAGAGCACATACCTTTGTCACCATCACTTTTTCTGCCAAGTAAATTGCTGATGTGGATATTTGATCACAAAACATATCTGTCATCTATATTTGTCACCAAAGCCTAAAAACTTCCATTTCCATGCACTTTCTTTCAATTTCATTAACACCCAATGACTTTTCACCCCAACCGCTAACATGGTTAAGGACATCATTTTTTATTTAATAAATCTTTAAGAAAATATGAAAACTTTGTAATGATTTTTAGCTCAAAATTTTTTAACACAGTTGTTCTATACACGCGTGTATGCCATAACGGCTTTCCTTTTATATCTTATCATTTGCTTTTCAATACACTGGTAATTTACCAACCTGTGTAAACATGCTATCTCCTTTTTTATTATGCTTGAATTTTGGTCACGTTCTTGCTCGCAAGTCTGTGTAGATAAACCCCGTGATTGTTTGATGAAATTTGGTTGCATTTACCTTCTGTCTCAGTTACATCCTCACGGCTCTCACAGACAATTGCTGACTAACAGAGAACTTGTTTCCTCCGGTCATTTCCCTCACTGCTGTTCCCTACTGTTTGATGATGTCGCCCACCGAACCTGACTCTTCCACACACGCTGCCTCAATGAAAATGCCACCTTTAGCCAGTAGAAAAGTATTCACCAGGTTCCACCATGCTGAAGTCCAGTTTCGCATCAAGGGCATGACTCGCTCAAGCAGTAAAGCAGACTATGTCCTCACGGCGATCCCAGAAGACACATTCACATAAATCTTTGATTGACTTTGCAAAGAAAGGGTCACTCTATTGATGTACGTCACCCTAAAAACATACACCCTCGGGTAGTACTCACCTTCACCAGCAGCTCATATAGCGAAGCATTTTCAGCTCTCTCAACAGTGGTTGGGGATCAAAACTTTTCATTCGCCCTCAGGGAAATGACCGATATCACTCGTTTGCAGCCTACCGCAGATGGCTCTTCTCATGAACTGAGTTTACTCTGGGCCTTACGTTTACGGCCCCTACTTGAACCTATTTGCGCTGCCATCCGTGATGTTGATATTTTGCCCATGAAGGACCTGATGACCAAAGTTGACGCCCTTATCAACATCCCCTTCGCCACCTTCAAGACCACCATCAACGCCTCCACTCCTGACGATATAGACAACTATTCAACTCTACCAAAGTAAACGTTAATATGGTAGGACAGAGACACTTACTTATGCCCATCGGCCGCAGTTATGCTACTACCACTCCATATTCAGGGCTGCTGCAAAAAAATGTGTGAAAAGGTGTCGGTGGCTGAAAAGCGTGTAAGTAGGCCATTGCAAGAGGCTGTGGTCTCCCTTCTTACTAATCTTTTCTCATTACATGATAGCCACTAAACTTACTTTCACTAAAATGTTGGACATAATCCTTTATTAGAAGGCGTCTAGCACATGGTTGTGAGCCACACACATCCTCCTGAAGAAAGATGGCTCCCTGCGTCGTTGTGGATAAAAAAGGTGCCTGGACAAGCAGACAGACCCAGATGACTATCCCCTCCAAAACATCACCAATGTGACCTCTTACTTGCGAAAAACTAAAGTATTTTCCACCCTTGACCTCCTGAAGGAGTAAAATCAGGTGCCCCTGAACCTAGAAGACATCCCCAAGACTGCCATCACGACCCTTTTGATACATAGAGTTTCAATTAATTCTGTTTTGACCTTTCGTAATGCTTGGACGACGTTTAAATGTATCTAGGATGGCCTCTTAGGGGACCACGACTTTTGTGTATGTTTTATGGACCATATACTTGTGTTCTTCTCCTCTAAAGAGGATCACATCCGTCAGCTATGCATCGTGCTCGACCTCCTACAACAGAATGGCATTGTAGTCATGTACGACGAGTTTACCTTTGGCTCCAACAAAGTATCATTCTTAGGGCACTGCAATACTATTGAAGGAGTCTACACCCTCCCTTAGAAGATGTCAACTGTCCAAAACTTCCCCATGCCATTAACAGTCAGAGGACTACAAGACTTCTTGAGTAAGATAAACTATTATCACAATCTTCTGATACATGACCCCTGTATAGTACGCCTCTCTAGAGTAGGGCTCCCTATTTTATATATATGTCATTTTTTGGCGAAGGAACCATATACCACACGAGTTTCATACATGTCCGTACACTTTATTAGTTTTCCTTTTTTATCTTATCACTCCCTCTTCCTTGCACTGTTAAAGGAATAACCTTTGTAAGCATGGTAGTTAATGTTTGTTTATGTTTAAATTTTTTTGGCGTTTTAGCTCGGGAATCTGTGTATATAAACTCAATGATTGTCTAATAAAGTTCCGTTGCATTCACCTCGCCTCGCAAGTACAACCTAACGGCTTTTTCACACAATATCGTTGTATTCTAAAGCTCATGGATATTTCTCATAACCTTCTGGCATCTCCAGCTATGCTTTTTGCATACTAGTCCGTTCTGTGAAATTAGGAATTTTCTAGAAAAAATGGCTCAACATATATACATTATATATATATATATATATATATATATATATATATATATATATATATATATATATATATATATATATATATATATATAAAAGGACATAAGGAATTGCATGAAAATGGACTACTTAATAGCAAAACGAAATTTTTGAACTTCTTGTGACCTTGACCGGTATCCATTGACCAAATTACTCCTAAAATCTGATAAATTCTCCCTGAATCATGGTCAATCATCCCACCATATATAATGAAATTTGCACATGAAATAGTAAAATGAGATTTCTCACACCTTGGGACCTTGACCTTGTTCAAATTATATAACACAAGATAGCTAATTGAAATATTCACATTTTGCACCTAGTTTTATGAAAATTGGATAAAATGTTGACCATGGTATAGCTGATATATTGTTTCTGACCTTTAGGTTACCTTGACCTTTGACCTAATTATTCCCAAAATCTAATTCAACTGCCCTTGGAGCATGGACATTCATCCAACCAAATTTCATAGTTTTTGAGTTAGGTGAATGACAAACATACAGAGAGACATCAATATATCATGTGTATCGCAAGAGAGGCAATTAAATTACGCCCATTTTAAAACTACACACACACAAACACAAACACACACACGTACACACACACACACACACACACACACACACACACACACATATATATATATATATATATATATATATATATATATATATATATATATATATATATATATATATATATATATATATATATATATATATATATATATATATATATATATATATATATATATATATATATATAAAGGATTTTGAGCGAAGCGAAAAATCTATTTTTGGGTGAGATGGCCATGTCGTCCTGATGGAAGTTCCTTAAAGTAGCTTCCTAAGGGATATATGTACTACAGTGATATTCCCAGAGAATTTTACCATTAGGTATCCTGAATTCTAACTCCTGGCGCGAATATCCTTAAAATTTCTCCAAAGAATATCGCATAATATCAGCGGACGCATTCTTGACACGCCTCCATCGCAATCTGCACCCCAAACAGCGTTTTGGCCTCGAGGAGGATGTGGCAAAAGGGAGCCGTCCAAAGGCTCTCCCCGCTCTCGTAATACTATTGGGAATACAACAGCGCCATTCCTACGACGGCGGACATTCCTTGTAGCATTGAGCGTGGTGTTACAGATACAGTACCACGGGAGGGATACTGTGAAGATCTTTTTTTTTTTAGAAGAGATGGGTGGGGCCATCAGGACGACATGACCATCTCACCCAAAAATAGATTTTTTGCTTCGATCAAAATCCGTTTTTTTGGCTCAAGCCATGTCTTCGTGATGGAAGCATACCAGAGCATTAGTGTATCTGTGGATTTTTAATCAGTGCCTTAACCTTATAGCAACCTTTTCTATGGTCAAGAGGACCACATGAGACAAGCGACGTTACCGTTATTCGTCACCATCACTAATCATAACCAATGTTAGTGCTTCCTGACTCCTACAGGGAAGAGTCATTCTAGACAGTAGAAAAGGGATCCTGAGGTTAACATACGTAGTATGACCAAACATAAGTACACACTGAATATACAAATAGTCTCATAGTTGTATATTTGCTAAAATAGTATCAGTGTCTCTTATATCTATTATTTGATGCATACAAATATATGAAGGATACTTACTTTGGTAAGTTGAAGAACTCTGGCATGTATACATACAATTGTCTGGCGAAGGGGGACCCACAACATTCTAATAGACATTTATTACTAATAAATGACTAAAAGATGTTCAGTTAAACGAATGTAGTATGACAATGGGATTATACCTGTAACAAGTACAGAGACTATATTTCCTTCTTGAAGGAAATTATAAAACAAATTCTCTTCATAATACCTGTACTGGTTACTTCTATCTGCACTGTGTACTTCGTACACCAGCACTAGTGCTATCTGTATAATTCCACACCTGGGATTTTGAACAGAGCCAGTGTTATCATGGTAACACTCAATTAAAAGAAGTCAGACCTAAGAAGGGTGACCTCTTCTCCCTTTAATTGACAGTCCCAGTCAATTAGCTGTTCATCATAGAATTAGACGGCAGGTTAAATATTCTACCTGGCGTCACCACATATTGCTTCAGAACATAGATTTGTCTAGCATAGTGTATGTAGAACACTCTGGATGATTCTCATCAGTTATATGTGCGAGGACATGTGAGGTCCCAAACCAAAAACTGTTTACTACAGTAATTAGGGGGCAGGTTTTAATACACTACCTGTCGCCACTTAGAAATGTTTCAGTTCATGCACTTGTTTTGCATAGTGTTTGTAAAACACTCTGGATGATTTCCATCCAGTGAATGAACGAAGGCGCTTAAAGTCCATATACTGAAAGAAGTTCAGTGATGAAGCAATCTTTCTCGGATCATGACCTGCGGGAGTACTGTCCGTATCCGCTCTACGAATAAAGTAGGTGAGCTTCGCCATTAGTTGTTTTATGGATAAATTCGATCCAGAAGTTTCTCCTTTAAAGAGCTTTCCTCCCCTGAAGTCTGAAGTTCTACGAAGATAAACCTTTAGACACTCTACAGGACATAGAGAGACATCTTCCTTCAGAGGGCAGAAAGGATGGATCAGGAAATAGATTCAGTTCTACTACTTCCATGAACTGAATGTGACCCTCATCTCTGGATAGGGCCACTATTTCACTAATTCTAGCCCCGGAGGCGATAGCGAACAGAAAAATAACCTTTTGGGTTAGATCCTTAAGAGAACAATCTTCATTGTTCACAGATGACGCATAATGTAAGACCTTGTCCAAAGACCAAGAGATGGGCTTTGGTGGTACGGCGGGCTTAAGCCTAGCTAATGCCTTTGGAATCTTATTAAAGATTTCATTCGCCAGATCCACTTGAAAGGCATATAGGAGAGGCCTAGTCAAGGCTGACTTGCACGTATTTATCGTACTGGCCACCAGACCATGGCTATAAAGGTGGACAAAGAAGGACAGAAAGAAGTTTTTTAAATTTCTTTCGGTCCTTTTGCTTTGACAAACGCAACCCACTTGTTCCAGGAAGACTCATATTGTCTTCTAGTTGACTTGGCCTTGTATTCTTCTAAGAATTCTATATTGCCTTTTGAGATCCCAAACCTTTTTCTAACTGCTAGAGCGAGAAAATCATGAAATGAAGGGTTTGGGTTCTCTGTGATAGAACGAAGGCAGTTAATTTCTGAATCTTCGGAAATATACCTAGGGTCAGAGCTAGGACAAGGGTACACTTGGGCACACTATTCTATCTTATTTCTCTTCCTCATGTTTTGTAAAAGTTTTTACAATATCATCATCATCATATCCCTCTACGCCATATTGAAGCAATAGGCCTTGGTTAGCTTTTGCTAGTCGTCTCTTTCTAGAGCTTTTTATTTAATACTGCTCCATTCGTCATCTCCTACTTCACGCTTCATAGTCCTCAGCCATATAGAGCTGGGTCTTCCAACTATTATAGTCCCTTGTGGAAACCAGCTGAACATTTAGTGAACTAACCTATCATTATTTCTTGTTTACTGCTGTCGCAGATGTGACTTTCATTCTGTTCATAACTTTCTGTATCAATTGGACCTCCTGAAGCGGTATGAAAATACGAAAGTGCTAGTCCAAAAATTTCGTTTTTCTTATCCTTCCTCCAGCATAGTGACATATATACATCGCATGCCTCAGCGATAGATCGTCAATATATATAAACGTATGTATATATACACACACACATATATATATATATATATATATATATATATATATATATATACTGTATATATTATTTTGTAAATCATAGAATTATAGTTCATATGAAAATAACTCCCTTTAATTCCATTAATAACTTTAATACTCCAAGCTGCCCAATGTTAATAGGTTTTTGTCAACGACTAAAATCCACTGAGTGAAGATCATGAAACCTGGTTTTTTTTTTTTTTTTTTTTTTTTTTTTTTTTTTTTTTTTTTTTAACTCCAGTATCAATTAGATTTGTTTTTATGGTAATAATAAAAGTATTAACCCGATTTTTGTACGTTATTAACTCAAGGCTTATCCTGACTTGCTTGTAAATTAACTTGAGCATCGACAAGATTTGATTGTAATTTAACCCGAGTATCAACCAGATTTGTATGTAAACTATTAACTTGAGTCTCATCCACATTTGTTTTAGGTTATCAAGTCAAATATCAACCATAATTTTCTAAGGTTATTGACACGAGTGTCAGCAAATATTTTTTGTAGGTTGTAAACTCAAGCATTAACTTGATTTGCTTGTAGGTTATTAACCTTTGGATCAACCAGATTTCCTTTTGGTTATTAATTCCAGTGTGAACTACATTTGTTTTCAAGTTGACAACCTAATTATCAAACACATATTTTGTAAGTTATTAATACGAGTATATACTAGCACTCTTTGTAGGCTATTAATTCAAATAGTAACCATATTTATTGTCGGGTGTTAACTTGATTATCATCTAGATTTTTATGCAGGTTAATTTCTGGACTATCAACATGGTTTTGGGTCAATTTTCCTTCCAAAATGTTGTTATTTCTGCTTTTATTAATTCGCTAATCAAACAATCACTCAATTTATATAGATTTCTGGTATTAGTTTGCAATATGCCTAGATTAACCAATATAAGCTATTTAACGAATAAATTCTAGTTATATGAAATTTACTGTGTGAAGAAATATCTCGTATTTGGTGATTGATTTGATTTATGAATAAAAAGGATATATTTTTTTTTTTCATTTATTGTGTTTTTAACCCAAATTTCTAACTTTGTTACAAAATATATGTAATGTCGATTAAAAAATAAAAACAGTAAATTTACATAAGTCGAAGTGATGAATTATACTGTGCGCGTTTTCCCTTCCTTTCTAGATTTACAGGAAATTCTCTCTCTCTCTCTCTCTCTCTCTCTCTCTCTCTCTCTCTCTCTCTCTCTCTCTCTCTCTCAAACACATACACAAGCACACGCAAATTATCCTGGAATAATACGAAAGAGTTGTATTTCTGAAAACATGAGAGGCAAAAGCAGACGTTTTCTCCGGGACAGAGGGTTGTCATCTGCTCTGTAGCTTTGGGCTCCTTGTTTGTGAGAGAGCGAACATGACAGTTTCTTTGTCCCCTCGACCTGAGACCTTGTGATGGTATGGAGGCCGCGTAATGCTTTTGAAGAAACTCATCCGAATAAATTCGGTTCATCCTAGTTCTTCTGATCTAAATATCATAGTTGCTTTGTCCAAATAAAAGCAACCAGTCTTGGAGCCATCTTTGGTTATCCAGGATATGGTCGACGAGTGTCTTCCCCATTTTCTATTACATTACCCAAATAAAATAAATATATCAGGGAAGTTTCTAGCTGGTACGAAAGGTATTCATTTGAATATATTCGATGCTTTACCTTACATTGTCAATTAAAGACACTAGTGTCTCTCATTCTCTTTATAATCCCGCTTTCTTTCAATTGTCGATTTTCTACTCCAATTTTCAGCTGGATTGCAAAAAAAAAAAAATAATATTATTAAACCTTTCAACATAGTTATTTTTTACTTTCTGAGTATTGAGTCAACAAGATCTCTTCATTCAAATTTCTATTATTCGATATTTGGTATTTCATTTCCCTTCCAAGACTCCTATTACCTGGTCGGATACTCGCTGAGGTTGATTCAAGATATAAGTTGCCTTTTTTTCAAAATTGATTCACTTTTCAAATTTGTATTTAAAATCCCTGGAGAGGTATTGGGTCCTTTGACTGACATTGTAGTATTTACATTGGATCCCTCTCTGGTTATGGTAATTTTTTATTTGCCTACAAATACACCGAATAATGTGGCCTGTTTTTTCATACATTCTTCTCAATCCATATATGCCTGACAACACTAAGGTAACCGAGAAATTCTTATTCACTTTAGTTATTAAATAATTCACTGTAGTTGTTCAGGGTCTACTTTCCTCTTGGTAAGGGTAAGAGAGACTCTTTAGCTGTGGTAAGAAGCTCTTATTGGAAAATGACAATAAAATCCAACCATTGTTCTGTAGTCTTCAGTAGTGCCATAGCCTCTGTACTATGCCCCTCCACTATCTTTCCTCACTGGGCTATTTTCTCTAGCCACTTGGTTTATAGCATCCAAATTTTCCATGTAAGTTTGTAGATTAGCTGATAATAATAATAATAATAATAATAATAATAATAATAATAATAATAATAATAATAATAATTGTTTACAACACCACGCTCTCCA
>NC_090734.1:20757205-20767205 GCF_036898095.1 Palaemon carinicauda | reverse complement strand
ATTTTGAGATGTGTAATGCAATGCATAGAATATTGAAATCCACGTTTGATGGCATTTGTGGACTATGAAAAA
This sequence comes from Palaemon carinicauda, assembly GCF_036898095.1. NCBI lineage: Eukaryota > Metazoa > Arthropoda > Malacostraca > Decapoda > Palaemonidae > Palaemon > Palaemon carinicauda. The sequence goes on along the minus strand of NC_090734.1, from coordinate 20,767,133 downwards.
GCCTTTGATAGTGTGCACCGCCAATTTGTATGGAGAGTTCTGCGTTATTATGGAATTCCCCTTATATATGTAAATGTGATTAGGAATGTGCACGAGCATAGCAACTGCAAAGTTATTGTTAATAGAGTCTTATCAAATTAATTTCCAGTGAACAGTGGAGTACTGCAAAGGAATGTGTTGTCACCTATGATGTTTATCCTCCTTATGGATTCTGTAAAGCGTAAAAAAGTCAGAGATGTTGGAGAAGGATTGGACTGTATTGCTGATAGGAATTCAGCAGACCTAGATTATGCTGATGATGCTGTCCTTCTTAGTAGAACACCAGAGGATTTGCAATGCTTGCTTACCAGAATGCCTGAAATATCCAACGAGGTTAGGCTGCATATAAATAAAAGAAATGAAGAGATGATGAGAACGGAGTATGCAATGGAAGAGGAAATATCATTGGAACGATAGATGATTAATGAGGTAGAATCATTTAAGTATTTAGGAAATGTGATCTCCAATGCAGGGTCTTTAGAATTAGAGTTTAGTGAAAGATTGAAAAAAGCAAATCAGACAATGGCTCGGTTAAGTAAAATTTTGAAACCAAATCGCCGGAAATTACAAATATAATCAGACTGTATATCATTTTAGTGAGATCGGTGTTTCTATATGGACATGAGTCATGGTATGACAATGAAACAATCTCCAATAGATTTATAAGATTTGAGAACAAAGCCCTCAGATGGATATTGGGAGTTAAGTGATAGGACATGATCAATAATGAAACCATAAGAGAGATTACTCATGTGCAATATGTAGATGCAATCATGATGGGTGATAGACGGAGATGGTTTGGGCATGCTCTTTGCACTCCCCATGAGAGATTAGTTCACTAAATGTTCAGCTGCTTGCCCCAAGGGACTATAATAGTTGGAAGACCCAGCCCTACATGGCTGAGGACTATGAAGCGTGAACTAGGAGATGATGAATGGAAAAGTATTAAATAAAAAGCTCAAGAAAGAGACAACTGGCAAAATCTAACCGAGGCCTATTGCGTCAATACGCGTAGAGGGATATGATGATGATGAAATTGTAAAAACTTTAACGAAACATGAGGAAGAGAAATAAGATAGAATAGTGTGCCCAAGTGTACCCTGAAGCAAGAGAATTCTTACCCCAGAAAGTGGAAGACCATGGTACAATAGGGAAAAGAGCCCAGTGAGGAAAGGAAACATGAAAAAAAAGGAATTTAAGAAGAGTAACAACATTTAAATAAATATCTCCTATTTAAACGATAAAAACTTGAACAAAGCCAGCGGAAGAGAAATAAGATAGAATAGTGTGCCCGAGTGTACCCTTAAACAAGAAAACTCTTACCCAAGACAGTGGAAGACCATGGTACAGAGGCTATGGCATTACCCAATACAAGAAAACAAGGGTTTGATTTTGGAGTGTACTTCTCCTAAAAGGGCTGCTTACCACACCTAAAGAGTGTCGTCTACCCTTACCAAGAGGAAAGTAGCCACTGATAAAATACAATGCAGTAGTTAACACCATAGGTGAAAAAGAATTGTTAGGTAATCAGTGTTGTCAGGTGTATGAGGATATAGGAAAATCAATAAAGAATAGGACAGACTATTTTGTGTAAGCGTAGGAAAACGGAAAGTGAGCCGTAACCAGAAAAGGATTCAATGTAGTACTGTCTGGCTAGTCAAACGACCCATAACTCTCTAGCGGTAGTATCTCAAAGTGTAGATGAAGCCCTGACCAACTTACTACATAACTCTCTACTATATGTAGTAGCTTCAAGAATACGTTAATTGTTATTAATCAAGATTACACAGGTTTACGTATTTTGTAGATATTCAGTTTTCCTCATCAACTTATTTAGGTTATTGGTTGGTTGAGCATTTTTATTGTTTATGGCTGCTATTCAAGATCAGTTGGGTCTTGCGAGTCTCTTGTTCCACCCTCTCTTAGATAATAAGTAATGTTTTGATAATTTTGAGTCCTAAAAAGTATTAATGGTCCACTTATAACGCAAATATCTCTCTCTCTCTCTCTCTCTCTCTCTCTCTCTCTCTCTCTCTCTCTCTCTCTCTCTCTCTCTCAATTCTATTTTTTATTTTCCTAAAAAAGTCCTCCTAAACTAACGAACATTAATTTAGAATTATTCCACTCTTCATTAACCATTCACCTAGAAACTGGCCTCCAGTTGCATTATGAGTATTCCTTATCTATATTAGGTACAATGTGAATCATAATAAAAGGTTATTATCCCTATACGAATCGAATTGAAATGATTGAACTACGTCTGAAGAATTATTATCAACGGGAAGATATCTTACATTAAGAGTACAAAATAACATTAATAATGAAGAAATTATTAATATCGTTTATCATTTTATTTGTAAAAACCGAGGTAGTTAAGGATATTCATCCTGCTGAAGAAGGAAAAGGTCTTTTGAGTATATGAATGATAACAATCAATATAAATAATAATATTTCTTACCAAAGTTTTTTTAATTTATATCTTATAGTTTATGTTTTATATATTATAATTTGTTTATACTAGGAGAGTTGTAATATAGTATAATATAAGGTCAGATAATTCGAAAATCTTCTTCACTCGAGAGGTTAACTATTGCACTGTAATATTTGAGTGGATAGTTTCCATTTGGTAAGTGTATAAGAAACATTTTAGCTCTAGTATGAAGTACTTCTATAAGATAACTACAAAATCTATGGTCTTCCACTGTCTTAGGTTAGAGTTATCTTGCTTGAGAGTGTTGGAACCATTGGCTTTATACCATCCAGCTTTTCCGATTAGTGTTTTAGTAACTTCGAAATAATTCTATGAAGGAAACGTCATAAAGAAACATTTTAACAACAGCCAGTGAAATAATAGAATACATTTTATCAAGCCCTGCTGATTCAAAAGATTTTTTTTCTTCCATCCAGTGACCAGACAGCTAAGAGATCGCAGACGCGTCCTTCAACTCTGGATGTTAAACGAAAACTTCCTCAGGAAATTGAAAATGATATCTTCACCAGCATCCGTGTGATAGCCAGGGCGTAAGATAGTTAAAGCATATTGATAATTATCAGATTTAAATGGAACGGAGGAAGATGTTCCCGTGCGTATTTATTAATATTTATTCGTTTATTTTATTATTTCTTTATTCTTTCGTTAATAAAGATCATTACATATATGCAGCAATACTAAAGATCACAAGGGAGAGAGAGAGAGAGAGAGAGAGAGAGAGAGAGAGAGAGAGAGAGAGAGACAGACAGAGAGAGAATATATATATATATATATATATATATATATATATATATATATATATATATATATGCATATATATATATATATATATATATATATATATATATATATACATATACATATAAATGCACCATATATATATGTATATATATATATATATATATATATATATATATATATATATACATACAGTATATATATATATATATATATATATATATATATATATATATATATATATATGTATATATATATATATATATATATATATATATATATATATATATATATGTATATATATATATATATATACATACATACATACATACATACACACATACATATATATATATATATATATATATATATATATATATATATATATATATATGTATATATATACATATATATATATATATATATATATATATATATATATATATATATAAATGTATATGTATTATTATATAATTATATATATACACATTCATATATGTTTATAAATATATATATCTAAATATATGTATATATATATATATATATATATATATATATATATATATATATGTATATATATACGTATATATATATATATATATATATATACGTATATATATATATATATATATATATATATATATAAATATATATATATATATATATATATATATATATATATATATATATATATATATATATATATATATATATATATATTTGCTGAGTGAATGGATGACAGGTAAACGTGGTGGAATGGAAGGAGATATCATTTAGGTTAATGTGGGTAAGGGTTAGGTTGGGAAGGGAATGTCAGGCTTTTCTCAGTGCGTATGGGCCAAGTTGTGAGAAAGGTGAAGAAGAGCGGAATGAGTTCTGGAATGAATTAACTAGGTGTGTAGAAGGACTGGGTAGAAGGAATTATGTAGTTGTCATGGGTGACTTAAATGCCAGAGTGGGCGCCGGAGAGGTAGAAGATGTCTTTGGGAAGTATGGTGTACCAGGTGAAAATGAGAGTGGTGAGAGACTGGTAGATATGTGTGTTGAGCAAGAGATGGTTATAAGTTCTAGCTTTTTCAAAAAGAAAGATAAAAACAAGTATACATGGGTAAGAGTGGCAAATGGAAGAGTGGTAGAAAGGGCGTTAATGGATTCTGTGTTGATAACTAAAAGAATGTTTGGAAGATTGAAAGACGTGCACGTGTTTAGGGGTTTGGTGGAAGGATAACTAGTTGTAGCAAAAGAGTGGGGGAATAGAGTAGGTGGATGTAAAAGGGATCTAGTGATGGTTGAAGAGCTAATAAAACCGAGGGTAAAAAGTAAATATCAAGAAAGGTTGAAAATGGCATATGATGAAGTGAAAGTAAGAGAAACTAGTAATTTAGAGGAGGAGAAGAAGTTAGTAAAAGAAAATTTTGTTGGGATTGCAAATGATGTGTGTGGCAAGAAGTTTGTTGCAGGCAGCATGAGAAAGAGCAGTGAATGGGGGAATGATGAAGTGAAGGTAAAAATGGAAGAGAAAAAGAAGGCTTTTGAAGAATGGCTGCAGAGTAATAATGTAGAGAATTATGGAAGATATAGAGAGAAAAATCAAAAGTAAAGTGCAAAGTAAGTGAGGCAAAGAAGGAATCTGACCTGAGGTGGGGTAAGGGATTGGGTCATTCATATGAAGAGAAAAAGAAGAAGTTTTGGAAAGAAGTGAAGAGAGTAAGGAAGGCTGATTCAAGAATTGAAGAGAGTGAAAGATGGAATTGGAAGGTTGTTAAAAGGAGAGGAGGCAAGGAAAAGGTGGGCGGAATATTTTGGAAGCTTACTGAATGTTGAAGATAATAAGGAGGCAGATATAATTGCTGTTGCAGGAGTTGAGGTGCCGGTGACGGGAGATGATAATGAGAGAGAGATTACAAGAGAAGAAGTGAGGAGAGCACTAGAATAGATGAAACGAGAGTAGGAAAAGCATCTGGTATGGATGGTATGAGAGCTGAGATGTTGAAGGAAGGGGGTGTGACTGTACTTGAATGGTTGGTGAGATTGTTTAATATGTGTTTTGTGTTGTCAATGGTACCAGTAGATTGGGTTTGTCCGTGTATTGTACCACTATATAAGGGTAAGGGAGATGTGCATGAGTGTTGTAATTCAAGGGGTATTAGTTTGTTGAGTGTAGCTGGAAAAGTGTATTGTAGAATACTGATTAATAGGATTGAGGATAAAACAGAGAATGCAATCTTAGATGTACAGGGGGGTTTTAGAAGAGGTAGGGGTTGTTTGAATCAGATTTTTACAGTTAGGAAGATATGCGAGAAATATATAGCCAAAGGTAAGGAAGTGCATAATGCGTTTATGGATCTGGAAAAAGCGTATGATAGAGTTGATAGGGAAGCAATGTTTAATGTGATGAGGTTATATGGAGTTGGTGGAAGGTTGTTGCAAGCAGTGAAAAGTTTCTACAGAGGTAGTAAAGCATGTGTTATAATAGGAAATGAATTGAGCGATTGGTTTCCGGAGAGAGTGGGGCTGAGACAAGGACGTGTGATGTCGCCGTGGTTGTTTAACTTGTATGTTGATGGAGTGGTGAGAGAGGTGAATGCTCGAGTGCTTGGACGAGGATTGAAACTGGTAGACGAGAATGACCATGAATGGGAGGTAAATCAGTTGTTGTTTGCGGATGATACTGTAGGTTGCAGACGCGGAAGAGAAGCTTGGCCAATTAGTGACAGAATTTGGAGGGGTGTGTGAGAGAAGGAAGTTGAGAGTTAATGTGGGTAAGAGTAAGGTTATGAGATGTACAAGAAGAGAAGGTGGTGGGAAGTTGAATGTCTTGTTGAATGGAGAGTTACTTGAGGAGGTGGATCAGTTTAAGTACTTGGTGTCTGGTGTTGCAGCAAATGGTGGAATGGAAGCAGATGTACGTCAGAGAGTGAATGAAGGATACAAAGTGTTGGGGGCAGTTAAGGGAGTAGTAAAAAATAGAGGGTTGGGCATGAATGTGAAGATAGTTCTGTATGAGAAAGTGATTGTACCAACTGTGATGTATGGATCGGAGTTGTGGGGAGTGAAAGTGATAGAGACAGGAATTGAATGTGTTTGGGATGAATTCTCTAAGAAGTATGGCTGGTGCATCTCGAATATATAAGGTTAGGAACGAAGTAGTGAGGGTGAGAACGGGTGTAAGAAATGAGTTAGCAGTTAGAGTGCATATGAATGTGTTGAGGTGGTTTAGCCATGTTGAGAGAATGGAAAATTGCTGTCTGCTGAAGAAGATCATGAATGCAAGAGAAGATGGCAGAAGTACATGGGGAAGGCCAGGGTTTGGGTGAATGGATGTAGTGAAGAAAGATCTGGGTGATAGGAGGATAGATATGGGAGAGGCAAGAGAGCTTGCTAGAAATAGGTATGAATGGCAAGAAATTGTGATGCAGTTCCGGTAGGTCCTGCTGATTCCTCCGGTGCCTTGGATGACCGCGGAGGTAGCAGCAGTAGGGGATTCAGCGTTATGATGCTTCATATGTGGTGGATAACAGGCGAGGGTGGGCTGTGGCACCCTAGCATTACCAGCCGAACTAGGTTGAGTCCATTGTCAGGATGGGAAGAACGTAGAGAGGAGAGGTCACCTTTTTTGTTTCATTTGTTTGATGTCGGCTACCCCCAAAAATTAGGGAAAGTGCCTTGGTTTATATATATATATATATATATATATATATATATATATATATATATATATATATATATATATATATATATATACAAATATGTCTTGAAATAACTTTAATTTCTGAACTATAATTACTCATCATAGAGTGATATATATATACACTTAGTGTATAATATTATGTAAACATTTATATATATACATATATATATATATATATATATATATATATATATATATATATATATATATATATATATATATATATATATATATATATATATATATATATATAATACACGTTCGATAATGCAAGTAAAAGAAAACTTTCATAAATAAGGCCCTTGCAAGCTCTTACAACCTCCAGTAATGAGAACTTACTCCTTCTCTTACCTAGATCTCATTAGGACTATGAAAATTCTTTCTTTTAATCAACTTTGAGATCCTGATTGCCAGATAAGGCTCATTTCTCTAACAAGATAGAAAATCACATTACCAGTTAATGAAATAAGTTTTCTAATACAGAGTATTTCTTCCTTAATGAGGTTTTTAGTTTAAAGGTACATTACTTTTCGTTCAAAGAACGAACAATATACAGTCTTGGTTATAATACAGGTAGTAGGTTGGCCAGGGCACCAGCCACACGTTGATATACTACAACTAGAGAGTTATGGGGTCTTTAAACTAGCCAGACAGTACTACATTGGATCCTTCTCTCTGGTTACGGTTCATTTTCCTTTTGCCCACACACACAGACACACACATACACACACTGAATAGCCTGGCCAATTCTTTACATATTCTCCTTTGTCCTCATACACCTGACAACACAAATTACCAAGCAATTCTTCTTCACCCAAGAGGTTAACTACTGCACTGTAATTGTTCAGTGGCTATTTTCCTCTTGGTAATGGTAAGAGGGACTCTTTAGCTATGGCAACGAGCTCCTCTAGGTGTAAGAGACTCAAAAATCAAACCATTGTTTTCTAGTCTTGGGTAGTGCCATAGTCTCTATATCATGGTCTTCCAATGTCTTGGGTTAGAGTTCTCTTGCTTGAGTGTACACTCGAGCACACTATTCTATCTTAATTCTCTTTCTCTTGGTATGTTAAAGTTTTTATAGTTTATATTGTAGATAATAATAATAATAATAATAATAATAATAATAATAATAATAATAATAATAATAATAATAATAATAATACTTGAAGAAAGCATTGTGAAATGACTTAAAAAGGTCTCTCTCTCTCTCTCTCTCTCTCTCTCTCTCTCTCTCTCTCTCTCTCTCTCTCTCTCTCTCTCTCTCATCTCAATTCGGTGCAAGAATCCTCCTCAAATAACTACTGGAGAACTTATTGGATTTCTTTCGAATTCGTTTGCATTGAGCAGAAAACTAATATTAATTGTTAGGTTATACGCAAAATATATTGCAACCCAGCGCATACCTTTGTCACCATCACTTTTTCAGCCAAATAAATGGATGATGTGGATATTTGATCCCAAAACATATCTGTCATCTATATTTGTCACTAAAGCCTAAAAACTTCCATTTCCATGCACTTTCTTTCAATTTCATTGACACCCAATGACCTTTCACCCCAACCGCTAACAAGGTTAATGACATCATTTTTTTATTTATTAAATCTTTAAGGAAATATGAAAACTTTGTAATGATTTTTAGCTCAAAAATTTGTAAAACAGTTGTTTTATACACGCTTGTATGCCGTAACAGCTTTCCTTTTATATCTTATCATTTTTTTTTTGTTCAATACACTGGTAATTTACCAACCTGTGTAAGCATGCTAGCTCCTTTTTAATTATGCTTGAATTTTGGTCACGTTTTTGCTCGCAAGTCTGTGTATATAAACTTGATGATTGTTTGATGAAATTTGGTTGCATTTATCTTCTGTCTCAGTTACATCCTTACGGCTCTCACAGACAATTGCTGACCAACAGAGAACTCGTTTCCTCAGGTCATTTCCCTCACTGCTGTTCCCTACTGTATGATGATGTCGCCCACCGAACCTGACTCTTCCACACACGCTGCCTCAATGAAAATGCTGCCTTTAGCCAGTAGAAAAGTATTCACCAGGTTCCACCATGCTGAAGTCCAGTTTCGCATGAAGGGCATGACTCGCTCAAGCAGTAAAGCAGACTATATCCTCACGGCGATCCCAGAAGACACATTCCCATAAATCTTTGATTGACTTTGCAAACAACGGGTCACTCTATTGATGTACGTCACCCTAAAAACATACACCCTGGGACAGTACTCACCTTAACCAGCAGCTCGTATAGCGAAGCATTTTCAGCTCTCTTAACAGTCGTTGGGGCGAAACTTTTCATTCGCCCTCAGGGAAATGACCGATATCACTCGTGTGCAGCCTGCCGCAGATGGCTCTTCTCATGAATTGAGTTTACTTTGGGCCCTATGTGTACGGCCCCTACTTGAACCTATATGCGCTGCCATCAGTGATGTTGATATTTTGCCCATGAAGGACCTGATGACCAAAGTTGACGCCCTTATCAACAGCCCCCTCGCCACCTTCAAGACCACCATCAACGCCTCCACTCCTGACGATATAGACAACTATTCAACTCTGACCGAAGTGAACGTTAATATGGTAGGACAGAGACACTTCTTTAAGCCCATTGGCCGCAGTTATGCTACTACCACTCCAGATTCAGGGCGGCTGCAAAGAAATATGTGAAAAGGTGTCGGTGGCTGAAAAGTGTGTAAGTAGGCCATTGTAAGAGGCTGTGGTCTCCCTTCTTACTAATCTTTTCTTTTTACATGATAGCCACTAAACATACTTTCACTAAAATGGTGGACATAATCCTTTATCAGAAGGCGTCTAGCCCATGGTTGTGAACCACACACATCCTCCTGAAGGAAGATGGCTCCCTGCGTCGTTGTGGATATTAAAGGTGCCTGGACAAGCAGACAGACCCAGATGACTATCCCCTCCAAAACATCACCAATGTGACCTCTTACTTGCGAAAAACTAAAG
>NC_090734.1:20744705-20747205 GCF_036898095.1 Palaemon carinicauda | reverse complement strand
GAGACAAAAGAGGCCTTATCATCATCTTCTTGTAACTTAGCCATAATGGTAAGAAGACAATAGAAGATAGAATCATCCTGGTCAGGATTCCGGTAGATCGAACATAAATAGAAGTTGTTATGCTTGCCACAAACTTTCATTACCTGAATATCATAACATCCACATTCATAGCAGAACTTGTGAGAAGCAGGGTACTCAGTATTAATATACACCGCCATTCCCCTGGCCCTTGGGATGGCATTGCGTTTCAACATTGTTGGGTTCTTAAAACAAGTTATAAGTAGCTCAGATGAATGCCTCATATAAGAAACCAAAGTTTCTGTGCACAAAAGAATATCATACTTTCTGGACGCACTTGTAAGGTTTTGAATATTTGCATGAAGACTACGAATATTGCAATACAGAAGACGATATTGACGAATTGTAGGACGTACTGGTCCCGGATTTTACTCAATGTCTCCAGTGACCATAAGAATTAATGGTAATAAAAAAGATACATCATAATAAACAAGTAATTTAACAAGAATGATAACATAAAAACAATCTGTTTTGAGGAAATATAAATAAAATGACTGATCAAATCCATAGAGTGTAAAAAAAAGTCGAAAAATAACTGGTCAACATGGAGGAGCCGATATACCAACAAGGCTAAATACCCTCCAGGATAGCCATTTCAGCTGAAGGGAGGACAGTAAGGATGGTTTGTAGAAGAAATAAAATCAGATATGGAAAGGAAAACCTCTTCATAAGCCATCAGGCATCCATGACCCTTCTATCAAGTTTGCCCACCACACCATTAAAAAAGAGGAAGAGAAAAAAATAAGATAGAATAATATAGATAATGAGAAAGTTTTTTATTTTTGAACAAAAACATCATCAGCAATGAATACATTTCAGAAACAAAGAATAGGAAATTTTTATGCAAGAACATTTGAAGATATCTTTATAGGAAGTACAGTAATCTTAAAACTACATATAGATAGTGAAAAAATTTCGATTAAGAAAGGAGTTAGTCATGGAAACTTTATCTCTCCTACATTATTTTCTTTTTAGAAAATAGATTAGGAAAATATAGATATCAATATTTATGGGGAATACCTTAACAACTTAAGACATACAGATAACATAGTTGTGTTTAGTGAATCAGGGCAGAAATTACAAAATATGTTAGGAAATTATAATAGAAAAAGCAGAAATATAAGAGTGAACATTAATATGAAAAAATATTAAGATAATGTTCAATGAAACAACCAATAAGATTTATGGACAAACCTTTAGATATTGTGAAGGAATATATGTACTTAGGATAGACAGCAAGTGTTTCCACACAATACCAAAAATAAAAAAAAAATTAAATATATATATATATATATATATATATATATATATATATATATATATATATATATATATATATATATATATATATATATTACTTTTGGAAATCATAAAATGGAAGTTCATACAGTAACAACTTTATTATAAAGTCATTATTAATCTATGAAGGCTCATGTTAACAGATTTTTGTCAACGACTAAACTCTGCTGGGTGAAGATCATGAGATCTGTTTGGGTTTTTTTTTTTTAACTTCGTTATCTACCAGATTTGTTTTCATGGTAAAAATAATAGTATTAACCAGATTTTTGTAGGTTATGTAAATTATTAATTTGAGACTCATCCAGATTTGTTTTTAAGTTATCAAGTCAAATATCAACAATAATTTTTCAAGGTTATTAACACGAGCGTTAGCAAGAGTTTTTGCTAGCTATAAACTCAAGCATTAACCAGATTTTCTTTTAGTTTATTAATGTTAGTATCAACCAGATTTCCTTTTTGGTCATCAATTCGTGCGTGAACTACAATTGTTTGTAGGTTGATAACCTAGGTATCAACCACATTTTTTTTTAGTTATTAACACAAGTATAGATTAGATTACTTTGTAGGTTTTTAACTCAAATAATAACCAAGCTTATTGTAGGGTGTTAACTTGATTATCATCTAGATTTTTATGCAGGTTAATTACTCAAGTATCAATCTGATATGATTCACTTTTCCTTCCAAAATTTTGTTATTTTTGTTTTTATTAATTCACCAATCAAACAATCAGTCATTTTATACAGATGTCTTGTATTACGTAGGTATGGGTTTGCTATATGCCTAAAGAAACTAATATCAGCTATTTAACAAATAAATTCTAGCTATAACCTATTTGTTGTGCAAAGGGATATCGAGTATTCTGTGACTGATTAGATCTATGAATAAAAAAGCATAATTTTCGTTTATAAAAAAATGAATTTGCGTCTACTACATTTTCATCTATTGTGTTTCAAACTCCAATTTCTAATTTTGTTACCAAATATATGTAATGACGTCTAAAAAATTAAAAAATAAAATTTACATAAGTCAAAATGATAAATTATACTGCGCGTTTTCTCTTCCTCTCTAAAGCACACACATAGCAGCACACAAAATATCCTGGAATGGTACGAAAGAGTTGTAT
>NC_090734.1:20737205-20739705 GCF_036898095.1 Palaemon carinicauda | reverse complement strand
ATATATATATATATATATATATGTATATAAGCATATTTATATATATTATTACTTATTAAGCTAATATATATACACATGTAGGTATATATATATATATATATATATATATATATATATGTATATATATATATATATATATATATATATATATATATAGATATATATATATATATATATATATATATATATATGTGTGTGTATATATATATATATATATATATATATATGTGTGTGTGTGTGTGTGTGTGTGTGTGTATGGTGCATTATGGGGGAAAATTATTTCCTTATTAAGCATCATTTCAATATTATTTTTAATTATTGTAAGGTAATCAGTAATATTTTTCAGTGCAAATAATTACTTATATTTAGGCCGTCAAGAGAGTGGGTGCAGGTAAAATGCCGTTTAGTTCCTTACTTTACTGGTGTAATTAGTGAACAACAACTTTACAGCAATCTTCTTCATTGAACAATTAATTTTAAACACAGACTGGAACATTTAGATTCTTGAAGATGGGAGGCCGCAACCGTAGACTTTTGCTACTCAATTCAGCATTCGAGATACGAAATCCATGAGTCCCCTGATGTGGGCAAAGAGGGGATCGTTTCTTCAACAGGTGTCCACTCATCGACACTCGTCTCGGTAATTTTCCCTACATCGTAGATAATTTGACACCTCCCAGTTGTAAGTTAAATTGTTGGCAGAAAGGGAACTTGGTCCCATTGCCATCCTACTTTGGACACTTATAAAATTTATAGTGATTAACTTGACGTTAAGTAAGTGCCTGCACACTTGGTACTTGGTCTGGAGCCTCGCCCCAGGGCGGGGGAAAAAGGACAATCTATAGCCCTGATTACTTTTAAGAAAGAGCCACCTCTTCAATCCCTCCATCGGCTTAAGTAGCCCATAACAAGGGCGTTGTAATTAAGTCACGTCATGTGACTGTTCTTGTGGTTTACTGGTCCCCTCTTATGAGATACTGGAGAAGTCATACATTGCTTAGTGTCTTTACCTGCTTCTAAGTAGCGCACACATTTCTGTTGAGTGACCTTGATATGATTACATCGTTTGGCCGCAATGTTTATCCTAGCTAAAACGCAACCTAAGCATTCTACACAAACATTGACTTTCGAGTGCTACTTAACTCAAAGTTACTCTCTCTCTCTCTCTCTCTCCTCTCTCTCTCTCTCTCTCTCTCTCTCTCTCTCTCTCTCTCTCTCTCTCTAAATCAATATCTGTCTATCGTTTAACTAACGAACAAAACTCACAAAATACCTAATCAGATACATGTATCAACTTATTCAATGCAAAATTTTCTTCTTCATATGACATATATATATATATATATATATATATATATATATATATATATATATATATTTATATATATATATATATATATATATATATATATATATATTATTATTACTTGCTATAAGCCCTAGGTCTTATAGCAAGAATGCTATAAGCCCAATGGCTCCAACAAAGGAAATAGCCCAGTGAGGAAAGGAAACAAGGAAAATATTTCAAGAAGAGTAACAACATTTAAATGAATATCTCCTACATAAACTAAAAAAACTTCAACAAAACAAGAGGAGAAACAAGAAGGAACAGCGTGCCCGAGTTTACCCTCATGCAAGAGAGCTCTAACACAAGACAGTGGAAGACGATGGTACAGAGGCTATGGCACTAACCAAGACTAGAGAATAATGGTTTGAATTTGGAGTGTCCTTCTCCTAGAAGAGCTACTGACCATAGCTAATGAGTCTCTTCTTCCCTTAACAAGAGGAAGATGGTCACTGGAAAATTACAGTGTAGTAACCCTTCGGGAGAAGAATAATAGTTTGGTAATCCCAGTGTTGTAATGTATATGAGGACCCAGGAGATTAAATGAAGAATAGGGTAGACTATTCGCTGTGTGTGTGCAGGCAAAGGAAAAATGAACCGTAAGCAGAGAGAAGGATCCAATGAAGTACTGTCTGGCCAGTCAAAAGACCCCATAACTCTCTGGCAGTGGTATCTGAACGGGTGGCTGGTGCCCTGGCCAACCTACTAGCTGCTATATATATATATATATATATATATATATATATATATATATATATATATATATATATATAAATATATATATATACATATATATATAACTGTATATATATATATATATATATATATATATATATATATATATATATATGCATACACACAAAGACACACACACACACACACACACATATATATGTATATATATATATATATATATATATATATATATATATATATATATATATATATATATATATATATATATATATCACAAAGACTGAAGACTAACAGTGAACGAAAAATAAGCATGCGATCATGAAAAGTAAAATAGTACTAGTCGTCCCAGTTTTAAATTGTGCACCATAGGCTTTAAACCTTCCTAATGACTTACTGAACCCGTACAACATACACTAGTTACAACACAATGAGCAGTGGAAAAATAATGATGGGACTAAC
>NC_090734.1:20729705-20732205 GCF_036898095.1 Palaemon carinicauda | reverse complement strand
ATATAAGTTAGGCAAAGATGCTGCTTATCTCCTAAATTATTCAAAGAATCCTTGGGAGAGGTTTTGAAAAAAATTTGATTTTAAAAATATAGGAATTGATATTAGAGACATGGGCGTAGGAGTAGGGGGTTATGGGTGGCCCATACGCCTCCACCCCACATTATTTTTGCTAATGATTTACTTTTCTAACTTTTATTTATAAAAAACATATTTACATATTAAAGTTCATAAATTGTAGCTCAGAAAACATTCAAAGACATAAACTTTCATAACTTAAGCGACTAAAATAATTCCTCAGAAGAATTAATCTTTTAAAAGTAATTTTTCGAATTGAGGGTTTTCCTTAACATGCATTTCTTCGCGTGGGGTCAGCTCTGGTATATAAAGTTGGAGAGAGAGAGAGAGAGAGAGAGAGAGCGAGAGAGAGAGAGAGAGAGAGAGAGAGAGAGAGAGAGAGAGAGAGAGCTCATTGGACGACACAAAAAAAAGATAATAAAAATAAAATTCAAAGCCACAATATCGTAACATATAAGATATGATATTTGGTCAGAAACAAAAGTTTTGTTTTTACGATATTAAATTCATGAGAGGAGAAATGGAAAAAATCTCATATACGGGAGTGATAGGATATGCCGTTTTCCCTCGAGAGGGGCATATCCTATCACCATAGTTTAAAACAAATGATAAATATCAAAACTATCACGAAATCCCCAAAAATACAAGTGTCATTAAAAAACATGTGAATAAAGTTGTAAATTCAAACAAATGATATATAGGATAGATAATAAGTAAACACATAACATGCTTATAAAACTGATAGCCATAACTTGATCGGTATTGGGAATGAGTTTATAGTAAAAAAAATCAAAATCATTAGTATATTTTTGGTAAATTCACCAAGTAGGCCTAACGGGATTCTATGACAGTCATTGTGTACAAATTATATTTGGAAACATAAAAATCGTAAAAAAAAAAAGATATGTTTTTATGTTTGCTAAAATCAGTAAATTTCAGCAAGTTCCGTTTCCTCGTGGAAAAAACCTTTAACACACAGTTTTGTTTAATGAATTATGAGAGGAATATTAAAAGATGATTGAAGATATGTATGAGAAAGCAGATATGTAGGACTGAAAATGAATATGTGTAAAATGAAGATAATATTCAATGAAAACGAAGAAAAACAAAACTAATAAATGTTATAATTGAACCTCTATAAATTGTTAATGAATATACGTACATAACACAGACAGTGTTTCCTCAGGACACGAAACCGAAATAAAAGAAGAAGTATGGAGTGGAAAGTTTAAGTAAACAAAATGAGATTATAAAAGTTAAAATTCCGCTTTCTCTAAATTCAGGAATTTAATCAGAAATTCTCACAGTTATTGACTTAGGCACCAGAAACCTTGATCCTTACTTAACACTAAGAACATAAGTTAAATGCAAATCAAAGACCTATGGAAAACATTATGATGGGAACAACAATAAGAAACAGAAAAAAAAGAGAACACTAAAGTAGAGAATATTCTAACAACATTTAAGAAAAAGAAATGGTCATCCGGAGTACATACAACGAAAATGTCAGATAATAGTTGGAAATTAAGAATAACAGAACGAGTCACTATTATTATTATTATTATTATTATTATTATTATTATTATTATTATTATTATTATTATTATCATTATTATTATTATCATTATTATTATTATTATTATTTTTATTATTATTATTACTATTATTATTTTTATCAACTTAACCACCGTAGTTGAAAAAGCAGACTACTAAAATCTCACAAGCTTTAACAGGGAAAATAGCCCAGTGAGGAAAGGAACCAAGCAAAAATGAAATACTTTAAAACACTAACATAAAAAAATATATCCTATAGAAACTAAAACAAAACTTTAACTAAAAAAGAGGATGGGAAATAAGCTGGAATAGTGTGCTTGAGTGTACCCTCTAGCACGAGAACTCTAAGCCAAAACATTGGAAGACCATGGTATAGAGGATAATAATAATAATAATAATAATAATAATAATAATAATAATAATAATAATAATAATTACTAAGCTACAACCCTAGTCGGAGAAGCAGAATGCTATAAGCCTAGTGGCTCCATCAGGGAAAATAGCCCAGTGAAGAAAGAAAACAAGAAAAAATAAAGTCTTTTCAAACATTAACATTAGAATAAGTATATCCTACAGAAACTACAAAATAACTTCAACAAAACGGGAGGAGGAGAAATTATATAGAATAGTGTGCCTGAGTGTACCTTCAAGCAAGAGAACTCTAACCCAAGACAGTGGAAGACCATGGTACAGAGGATATGATGCTACTACAGACTTAAAAATAATTTTTTGATTTTGGAGTGCCCTTCTCCTAGAAGGGCTGCTTACCATAGCTAAAGAGTCTCTTCTACCCTTTCCGAGAGGAAAGTGGCCGCTGAACAATTAAAGTGCAGTAACCCCTTGGGTGATTGAAGAACTATTGTTAATTTCA
>NC_090734.1:20709558-20729205 GCF_036898095.1 Palaemon carinicauda | reverse complement strand
GAAGGAGATATCATCTAGGTTAATGTGGGTAAGGGTTAGGTTGGGAAGGGAATGTCAGGCTTTTCTCAGTGCGTATGGGCCAAGTTGTGAGAAAAGTGAAGAAGAGCAGAATTAGTTCTGGAATGAATTAACTAGGTGTGTAGAAGGACTGGGTAGAAGGAATTATGTAGTTGTCATGGGTGACTTAAATGCTAGAGTGGGCGCCGGAGAGGTAGAAGATGTCTTTGGGAAGTATGGTGTACCAGGTGAAAATGAGAGTGGTGAGAGACTGGTAGATATGTGTGTTCAGCAAGAGATGGTGATAAGTTCTAGCTTTTTCAAAAAGAAAGATAAAAACAAGTATACATGTGTAAGAGTGGCAAATGGAAGAGTGGTAGAAAGGGCGTTAATGGATTCTGTGTTGATAACTAAAAGAATGTTTGGAAGATTGAAAGACGTGCACGTGTTTAGGGGTTTGGTGGAAGGATAACTAGTTGTAGCAAAAGAGTGGGGGAATAGAGTAGGTGGATGTAAAAGGGATCTAGTGAGGGTTGAAGAGCTAATAAAACCGAGGGTAAAAAGTAAATATCAAGAAAGGTTGAAAATGGCATATGGTGAAGTGAAAGTAAGAGAAACTAGTAATTTAGAGGAGGAGAAGAAGTTAGTAAAAGAAAATTTTGTTGGGATTGCAAATGATGTGTGTGGCAAGAAGTTTGTTGCAGGCAGCATGAGAAAGTGCAGTGAATGGGGGAATGATGAAGTGAAGGTAAAAATGGAAGAGAAAAAGAAGGCTTTTGAAGAATGGCTGCAGAGTAATAATGTAGAGAATTATGGAAGATATAGAGAGAAAAATCAAAAGTAAAGTGCAAGGTAAGTGAGGCAAAGAGGGAATCTGACCTGAGGTGGGGTCAGGGATTGGGTCATTCATATGAAGAGAAAAAGAAGAAGTTTTGGAAAGAAGTGAAGAGAGTAAGGAAGGCTGATTCAAGAATTGAAGAGAGTGAAAGATGGAATTGGAAGGTTGTTAAAAGGAGAGGAGGCAAGGAAAAGGTGGGCGGAGTATTTTGGAAGCTTACTGAATGTTGAAGATAATAGGGAGGCAGATATAATTGCTGTTGCAGGAGTTGAGGTGCCGGTGACGGGAGATGAGAATGAGAGAGAGATTACAAGAGAAGAAGTGAGGAGAGCACTAGATGAAACGAGAGTAGGAAAAGCATCTGGTATGGATGGTGTGAGAGCTGGGATGTTGAAGGAAGGGGGTGTGACTGTACTTGAATGGTTGGTGAGATTGTTTAATATGTGTTTTATGTTGTCAATGGTACCAGTAGATTGGGTTTGTCCGTGTATTGTACCACTATATAAGGGTAAGGGAGATGTGCATGAGTGTTGTAATTCAAGGGGTATTAGTTTGTTGAGTGTAGCTGGAAAAGTGTATTGTAGAATACTGATTAATAGGATTGAGGATAAAACAGAGAATGCAATCTTAGATGTTAGGGTTTTTAGAAGAGGTAGGGGTTGTTTGAATCAGATTTTTACAGTTAGGAAGATATGCGAGAAATATATAGCCAAAGGTAAGGAAGTGCATGATGCGTTTATGGATCTGGAGAAAGCGTATGATAGAGTTGATATGGAAGCAATGTTGAATGCGATAAGGTTATATGGAGTTGGTGGAAGGTTGTTGCAAGCAGTGAAAAGTTTCTACAGAGGTAGTAAAGCATGTGTTATGATAGGAAATGAAGTGAGCGATTGGTTTCCGGAGAGAGTGGGGCTGAGACAAGGACGTGTGATGTCGCCGTGGCTGTTTAACTTGTATGTTGATGGAGTGGTGAGAGAGGTGAATGCTCGAGTGCTTGGACGAGGGTTGAAACTGGTAGACGAGAATGACCATGAATGGGAGGTAAATCAGTTGTTGTTTGCGGATGATACTGTAGGTTGCAGACGCGGAAGAGAAGCTTGGCCAATTAGTGACAGAATTTGGAGGGGTGTGTGAGAGAAGGAAGTTGAGAGTTAATGTGGGTAAGAGTAAGGTTATGAGATGTACAAGAAGAGAATTGTGGTGGGAAGCTGAATGTCTTGTTGAATGGAGAGTTACTTGAGGAGGTGGATCAGTTTAAGTACTTGGTGTCTGGTGTTGCAGCAGATGGTGGAATGGAAGCAGATGTACGTCAGAGAGTGAATGAAGGATACAAAGTGTTGGGGGCAGTTAAGGGAGTAGTAAAAAATAGAGGGTTAGGCATGAATGTGAAGATAGTTCTGTATGAGAAAGTGATTGTACCAACTGTGATGTATGGATCGGAGTTGTGGGGAATGAAAGTGATAGAGACAGGAATTGAATGTGTTTGAGATGAATTCTTTAAGAAGTATGGCTGGTGCATCTCGAATAGATAAGGTTAGGAACGAAGTAGTGAGGGTGAGAAAAGGTGTAAGAAATGAGTTAGCAGTTAGAGTGGATATGAGTGAGTTGAGGTGGTTTAGCCATGTTGAGAGAATGGAAAATTGCCGTCTGCTGAAGAAGATGATGAATGCAAGAGAAGATGGCAGAAGTACACGGGGAAGGCCAGGGTTTGGGTGGATGGATGTAGTGAAGAAAGATCTGGGTGATAGGAGGATAGATGTGGGACAGGCAAGATATTGTGATGCAGTTCCGGTAGGTCCTGCAGATTCCTCCGGTGCCTTGGATGACCACGGAGGTAGCAGCAGTAGGGGATTCAGCGTTATGAAGCTTCATATGTGGTGGATAACGGACGAGGGTGGGCTGTGGCACCCTAGCAGTACCAGCCGAACTAGGTTGAGTCCATTGTCAGGATGGGAAGAACGTAGAGAGGAGAGGTCACCTTTTTTTGTTTCATTTGTTTGATGTCGGCTACCCCCCAAAATTAGGGAAAGTGCCTTGGTATATATATATATATATATATATATATATATATATATATATATATATATATATATATATATATATATATATATATATATATATATATATATATATATATATATATATATATATATATATATATATATATATATATAAATATATATATATACAAATATGTCTTGAAATAACTTTAATTTCTGAACTATAATTACTCATCATAGAGGGATATATATATACACTTAGTGTATAATATTATGTAAACATTTATATATATACATATATATATATATATATATATATATATATATATATGTATATATATATATATATATATATATATATATATATATATATATATATATATATATATATATATATATATATATATATATATATATAATACACGTTCCGATAATGCAAGTAAAAGAAAACTTTCATAAATAAGGCCCTTGCAAGCTCTTACAACCTCCAGTAATGAGAACTTACTCCTTCTCTTACCTAGATCTCATTAGGACTATGAAAATTCTTTCTTTTAATCAACTTTGAGATCCTGATTGCCAGATAAGGCTCATTTCTCTAACAAGATAGAAAATCACATTACCAGTTAATGAAATAAGTTTTCTAATACAGAGTATTTCTTCCTTAATGAGGTTTTTAGTTTAAAGGTACATTACTTTTCGTTCAGAGAACGAACAATATACAGTCTTGGTTATAATACAGGTAGTAGGTTGGCCAGGGCACCAGCCACCCGTTGAGATACTACAACTAGAGAGTTATTGGGTCTTTTAACTGGCCAGACAGTACTACATTGGATCCTTCTCTCTGGTTACGGTTCATTTTCCATTTGCCCACACACACAAACACACACACAGACACACACATACACACACTGAATAGCCTGGACAATTCTTTACATATTCTCCTTTGTCCTCATACACCTGACAACACAAATTACCAAGCAATTCTTCTTCACCCAAGAGGTTAACTACTGCACTGTAATTGTTCAGTGGCTATTTTCCTCTTGGTAATGGTAAGAGGGACTCTTTAGCTATGGCAACCAGCTCCTCTAGGTGTAGGAGACTCAAAAATCAAACCATTGTTTTCTAGTCTTGGGTAGTGCCATAGTCTCTATACCATGGTCTTCCACTGTCTTGGGTTAGAGTTCTCTTGCTTGAGTGTACACTCGAGCACACAATTCTATCTTAATTCTCTTTCTCTTGTTATGTTAAAGTTTTTATAGTTTATATTGTAGATAATAATAATAATAATAATAATAATAATAATAATAATAATAATAATAATAATAATACTAATACTTGAAAAGAGCATTGTGAAATGACTTAAAAAGGTCTCTCTCTCTCTCTCTCTCTCTCTCTCTCTCTCTCTCTCTCTCTCTCTCTCTCTCTCTCTCTCTCTCTCTCATCTCAATTCGGTGCAAGAATCCTCCTCAAATAACTACTGGAGAACTTATTGGATTTCTTTCAAATTCGTTTGCATTGAGCAGAAAACTAATATTAATTGTTAGGTTATACGCAAAATATATTGCAACCCAGCACATACCTTTGATGATGTGGATATTTGATCCCAAAACATATCTGTCATCTATATTTGTCACTAAAGCCTAAAAGCTTCCATTTCCATGCAATTTCTTTCAATTTCATTGACACCCAATGACCTTTCACCCCAACCGCTAACAAGGTTAATGACATCATTTTTTTATTTATTAACTCTTTAAGGAAATATGAAAACTTTGTAATGATTTTTAGCTCAAAAACTTGTAAAACAGTTGTTCTATACACGCTTGTATGCCGTAACGGCTTTCCTTTTATATCTTATCATTTTTTTTAATATACTGGTAATTTACCAACCTGTGTAAGCATGCTAGCTCCTTTTTAATTATGCTTGAATTTTGGTCACGTTCTTGCTCGCAAGTCTGTGTATATAAACTTGATGATTGTTTGATGAAATTTGGTTGCATTTACCTTCTGTCTCAGTTACATCCTCACGGCTCTCAGACAAATGCTGACCAACAGAGAACTCGTTTCCTCCGGTCATTTCCCTCACTGCTGTTCCCTACTGTTTGATGATGTCGCCCACCGAACCTGACTCTTCCACACACGCTTCCTCAATGAAAATGCCGCCTTTAGCCAGTAGAAAAGTATTCACCAGGTTCCACCATGCTGAAGTCCAGTTTCGCCTCAAGGGCATGACTCGCTCAAGAAGTAAAGCAGACTATGTCCTCACGGCGATCCCAGAAGACACATTCCCATAAATCTCTGATTGACTTTGCAAACAAAGGGTCACTCTATTGATGTACGTCACCCTAAAAACATACACCCTGGGACAGTACTCACCTTCACCAGCAGCTCGTATAGCGAAGCATTTTCAGCTCTCTTAACAGTCGTTGGGGCGAAACTTTTCATTCGCCCTCAGGGAAATGACCGATATCACTCGTGTGCAGCCTGCCGCAGATGGCTCTTCTCATGAATTGAGTTTACTTTGGGCCCTATGTGTACGGCCCCTATTTGAACCTATATGCGCTGCCATCAGTGATATTGATATTTTGCCCATGAAGGACCTGATGACCAAAGTTGACGCCCTTATCAACATCCCCCTCGCCACCTTCAAGACCACCATCAACGCCTCCACTCCTGACGATATAGACAACTATTCAACTCTGACCGAAGTGAACGTTAATATGGTAGGACAGAGACACTTATTTAAGCCCATTGGCCGCAGTTATGCTACTACCACTCCAGATTCAGGGCTGCTGCAAAGAAATGTGTGAAAAGGTGTCGGTGGCTGAAAAGTGTGTAAGTAGGCCATTGTAAGAGGCTGTGGTCTCCCTTCTTACTAATCTTTTCTTTATACAGGATAGCCACTAAACATACTTTCACTAAAATGGTGGACATAATCCTTTATCAGAAGGCGTCTAGCCCATGGTTGTGAACCACACACATCCTCCTGAAGAAAGATGGCTCCCTGCGTCGTTGTGGATATTAAAGGTGCCTGGACAAGCAGACAGACCCAGATGACTATCCCCTCCAAAACCTCACCAATGTGACCTCTTACTTGCAAAATACTAAAGTATTATCCACCCTTGACCTCCTGAAAGAGTAAAATCAGGTGCCCCTGAACCTAGAAGACATCCCCAAGACTGCCATCACTACCCTTTTGATACATAGAGTTTCAATTAATTCTGTTTTGACCTTTCGTTATGCTTTGACGACGTTTAAACGTATCTAGGATGGCCTCTTAGGGGACCACGACTTTTGTGTATGTTTTATGGACCATATACTTGTGTTCTTCTCCTCTAAAGAGGATCACATCCGTCAGCTATGCATCGTGCTTGACCTCCTACAACAGAATGGCATTGTAGTCATGTACGACGAGTTTACCTTTGGCTCCAACAAAGTATCATTCTTAGGGCACTGCAATACTATTGAAGGAGTCTACACCCTCCCTTAGAAGGTGTCAACTGTCCAAAACTTCCCCATGCCATTAACAGTAGGAGGACTACAAGACTTCTTGAGTAAGTTCAACTATTATCACAATCTTCTGATACATGGCCCCTGTATAGTACGCCTCTCTAGAGTAGGGCACCCTATTTTATATATACGTAATTTTTTAGCGAAGGAACCATATACCACACGTGTTTCATACACGTCCGTACACTTTATTAGTTTTACTTTTTTATCTTATCACTCCCTCTTCCCTGCACTATTAAAGGAATAACCTTTGTAAGCATGTTAGTTCATGTTTGTTTATGTTTTAATTTTTTTGACGTTCTAGCTCGGGAATCTATGTATATAAACTCAACGATTGTCTAATAAAGTTCTGTTGCATTCACCTCGCCTCGCAAGTACAACCTAACGGCTTTTTCACACAATATCGTTGTATTTTAAAGCTCAAGGATATTTCTCCTTACGATCTGACATCTCCAGCTATGCTTTTTGCATACTAGTCCATTCTGTGAAATTAGAAATTTTCTAGAGAAAATGGCTCAACATATATATATATATATATATATATATATATATATATATATATATATATATATATATATATATATATATATATATATATATATATATATATATATATATATACAAGACATAAGGAATTTTGCACATTTTGCCACTAGTTTCATGCAAATTACATGAAAATGGACTACTTGATAGCAAAACGAAATTTTTGAACTTCTTGTGACCTTGACCGCTATCCATTGACCAAATTACTCCCAAAATCTGATAAATTTTCTCTCAATCATTGCCAATCATCCCACCATATACAATGAGATTTGCACACGAAATAGTAAAAAGAGATTTCTCACACCTTGAGACCTTGACCTTGTTCAAATTAAATATCACAAGATAGACCATTGAAATATTCACATTTGGCAACTAGTTTTATGAAAATTGGATAAAATATTGACCATGATATAGATATAACATAGTTTTTTACCTTTACGTTACCGTGACCTTTGTCCTAATTATTCCCGAAATCTAATCAAACTGCCCTTGGAGCATGGCCAATCATCCAACCAAATTTCATAATTACTGAGTTAAGCGAATCATAAACATACAGAGAGACCCCAATATATCATGTATATATATGTGTGTGTATATATATATATATATATATATATATATATATATATATATATATATATATATATATATATATATATATATATACATATACATATATATATATATATATATATATATATATATATATATATATATATATATATATATATATATATATATATATATATATATGTGTGTGTGTGTGTGTGTGTGTGTGTGTCTGTGTGTGTAAATAATTGAGAAAAATGGGGTCTCACTAACTATCTCCTTTCTTAATCGTAATTTTTTCAATATCTTTATGTATTTGGAGGATTGCTGTACTTCCCATATAGATATCTTTAGGTGTTCTAACATAGAATCCAACTATTTCTTTTTTAAAGGGCTTTCCATACCACTGAAGTTTTAATAGAATCAAAAGCTTTCTCATATTGTATAAATACCATACATACTGGTTTTCAATAACCTGTTGATTTTTCCAATAGCGAGTCAATTACATCGATATGGTCAGTATTTCAGAAAAAAAGAAAATGGCTGATTAACTAATATTGATAACTTACACATTCTCAAAATACTGCCCACACTATCGAGCATGCCCGATGGGCAAATAATATTACAAGATCCCAATGGGTAGTAGGAATGAGGTTGATGACGTGAGAAGCAGGAAAACCACAGGCAAGAATCTGGCAACAAAAAGTGCTACCAGATATTGTATAACCTACAATTTCTATCCCTTCAGACTGAAAAGACTGGTGGGTAAAGAGGATAGAGAGGTCATAAAGAACATATAATTTAAAAAGGATAATATCCACTAGGAGGTACTCAATTGAGAAAGAAAAGTGCATTAGGGCCACATGTCACCATACACACATTAAGCTACTTAACTTTATAAAATATGGTTCACAACGTAATAATTTCGGCCAGCCTTATGTCTGTAAACGTTTTTACCCTTAAGATATTGAGAATTTTTTTTAACTTGCATCTTAACAGAAGGGTACTTTTCTATAAATTTTAATAGGAATATACAAAAAAAAAAAAAAAAACCGATCAGATGTAAGTTGAATAACAGATGAAACCAAAAGAGGTGAGGACATACAAACAAACACATCTAGGTTACCAATAATTAGAATACTAAACTAATTCCTCAATCTAATAAAGTTGGCAATAGAAGAAATTGCTTAAGAATCCTGAAGAGAGAGAGAGAGAGAGAGAGAGAGAGAGAGAGAGAGAGAGAGAGAGAGAGAGAGAGAGAGAGAGAGAGAGATAAGTATTTTGGTAAGAAAATTAACAAGGAAAATCACGTGAATCTGCCTGGAATCGAATATTTTTTTTTCCAAATAATTCCGAAACTTTCTTTGAACTATCATCTCTTATGTGCTATCTTAATACAATATCACCATCAGTGAGGAAAGAAAGGTCACCAAGGAACTATAATTTGAGGGTCTACAATCTGTCTGTCCTTGCCCCTTACTTACTTGAGTTTACCAGTCCCGACTGTTTCTGCTTGTTCATGCATGACCGTCTTTTCCCCCCCTATGATTTCATATTCGTGCCTGCCACCTGCCCCTCACCCTCCTAGTTTGTGAATTTGCGTTACTAGATCTGCAATCACTGTTTGCTCGCTGGGTATGCCAGATAGTGTGGACAGACCTTAAAGCAATACAAGACTTACATTTAAAGTCTAGATGATTTTGAACTCGGGTAACGGTTAGATGACCATGGTTGAAATTAAGTGACGAATTCCGAACGAGTTAATAATACTTAGTTACAAATGTAAAAGAAGAATATCAGGAACAGAGCTTCTCATGACATCCGATCTTCCAAGATTTCTGTTATTTTTTTTTTTTAATGAAAGTCACCAGCGTTGTAAAAATGGAAGTAAATATAAAGTATTCCAATTGTGGCGAAAAGTGTCACCACTATCGCAGTCTTAACTCAGCAATGGTTGAACGCTTGAAACAAATCTCTTGGTGCTACTATAGTGTGATTCCTACCATCAAGATTCTACTATAGTGTGATTCCTACCATCATGATTCTACTATAATGTGATTCCTACACTAGTTTTTGGGTATGAGGGGATTCCTAACAAAGGAGGATAGATAAAATATACTTCTTGACACTATTTCAATCTATTCTATTCTATAAAACATGCCAAAAAATCCATAAACGCACTTTAAACAATCAGAATTAACTTTGGGCGTCAATGTGACAAAAATGAAGCTCTAATTTAGTGACAAAAATTAACTAACAAAACCTTGTTTAATGTTGCTTGAGATTGCTATGATTTTTTGGATTTATAGTTTTATTATATACGTGGACAATTATTATTATTATTATTATTATCATTATTATTATTATTATTATTATTATTACTATTATTATTATTATTATTATTATTATTATTATTATTATTATTATTATCATTATTATAACATTGTAAAAGTGCAGCATCCAATTTTTCAGAGACGTTCCTTTATAAGAAGAAGGTTATTTTTGTCTTTAAGAATTCTGATAAATGGATTAATCTCTACATCCAATCCTTATCGTACACATTTCAGGCTATAATTGTTAAAAAAACAATCTTTTGTAACCTTTTTACCAAAATCAAATGTTTGTAAAGAATTGTTTCAATAATTAGCCCATTATTTATTTAAGTATTAAATCGTCCAGAAATTTTCAATGTGTTCATATTTTTTTTTAATCATTTAAATTTACCATAAATGTGAAATTAGAACGTGGCGTTTATGATAGCTTCCTCTCTTGTTTTATTTGATAAGCATTGAATTATATTATAGCCCACTCCTTTTAATCTACATTAGATTCTTACAAAACCTTCTTCATCATTTCATTGGGGGTAAAAACTCAAAACATACTTTTTAATTACCTATTATGACCATAAAGAACAACTTTTGACAAGAATATTAAATGCCTATACCTCGTGCTAATAATCTCTAATTGGTGGTATTTTCTATCATACTTCAAAGAGAAAACAAAATTTTCTATGTGCATATTATATATGTAAGAATATTCCCAGCATCCCGTATAATTTCCAACGAAATACCTAAAAAAAAAAAAAAAAAAAAAAAAAAAAAAAAAAAAAAAAAAAAAAAAAAAAAAAAAAAAAAAAAAAACAGTAGATATTTAGGAGTCAACTTCTGACTATTTGATTCTCATATTCTAAATATGATGTAAATTAAATGAAGCTTTTGAAAAAATTTATTAATTTCTCACGCAATTGCTAGTCAATTGTGCATACATCAAACATTTGCTCTTTATTTTTATGAAAATAGAATTATATGTGTTTAAGAGATTTGTATGATTAGAGATTTCGTGTTTATAAATTTAATACTTGCTTTGATAATATTAAGTTGAAGTAATTATAAAACCGTCATGAATCTAACCTTTACATATGATATAAAATATCGCTGTATGAGTTTACGAGACCTGTACGATTGCATATTGACTGTTTTTAAAAGTTATATTTACTAGAGTTATCAATTGTTTTATTAAACAAATGCTACCAATGAAGTTCAAAATAAGCACCGTCAAAGGTGTGTGCAGTTTTCCATATGTGTTGCACGCAATTCAAGAAGGCAATGCTAACAGGCGTTCTGCATTTGATATATCTCACCCACGATCGAGCATATTTTAGAAGTTATTTTCCCGACTGTATGAATATCACTTTCTTTAAAAATTCCCAACTTTACATTTCAATCTATTATATTAGTGATTTTTTTTTTATATTTCAGGCAATAACAGCAATAACAACAACAGCAACAATAACAACAATAAAAAACAACAACAACAACAACAACAACAACAATAATAATAATAATAATAATAATAATAATAATAATAATAATAATAATAATAATAATAATAATAATAATAATAACCTCAATACCTTCTCGAAATTGAAGAACGAACACTCACTTCAATGAATTTTATGTTTTTTGACTCATTTCATCAGTATTTAAAAAAAAAAAAATCTTCCATGTAAATTCAAACCTTGCGTAGCGAGTTCAGTTTTTACTTTACCTGAAAGAGAGGTCTATTACTGAACAATGAGTTGAGTTTTCCAATGGGGATTATTTCTTCTTTAATTAGTTTTCCTTTATAATGACGCATTATTTTGATTGTTTGAAGAACAATTGACGTTGGAATAATTTCATATAATTCCGTTGTTTTGGGAGTATTTTTGATATCCACACAAGTATGTGAAATTAGATAAGAAAGATTTGTACGATATCATTGCGTGACTATACTTTGTATACTTACACACAAGTACATACATGTGCGCACACTCAAGCATGTATATATATATATATATATATATATATATATATATATATATATATATATATATATATATATACTTATATATATATATATATATATATATATAAATATATATATATATATATATATATATATATGTATGTATATATATATATGTATATATATATTTATTTATTTATATATATATATATATATATATATATATATATATATATATATATATATATATATATATATATATACATATTTATTTACTTATCTATTTATTTATTAACAAATTATTTATTTATCTATTCATTTATTTATTTACATACATATGGACACACAAGTCCCGAAACAAGATCAATGGAAATGATCATAGAAGACCAAAACCTAATAAAGGAAATGAGGATGAAATCCGAGCGATATGAAATAAAATCAGCAGAACTATTCAAATAGAAAACAAATTAAAAACCGAAGATATTCATAAACACGATCAGACCAAAACTGAAGAAACACTAAAAAAAAAGAAAAAAAAACCATTAAATTGACGAAAAGAGAACTTGGAACAGGACACCAACAAATGTTTGCATAAAAAATCAAAATGGAAATATTATCCACAATAAATAGGGAGTGATAAAAATTGCAGAGGATTTTTATGCAATGCTATACAATACTGATATAAAAAAAGAACTTCACCAACAGTATTATTATTATTATTATTATTATTATTATTATTATTATTATTATTATTATTATTATTATTATTATTATTATTATTATTATTATTATTATTATTACTAGCTAATCTACAACCCTAGTTGGAAAAGCGAGATCCTACGAGAGAAAGGGCTCCAACAAGGAAGAATAGCATGGTGAGGAAAGGAAATAAGTAAACAATATGAAAAATAATGATTGAATTGAGGTAAAATATTTTAAAAACGTTAACAACATTAAAACAGATATTCGACATGTGAATATAAAAGGACTTATGTAAGCCTGTTCAACATAAAAACATTTCCTACACGTCTGAACTTTTGAACTTTTACTGATTCAACTACCCGATTAGGAAGACCATTCCACAACTTGATTACAACTGGAATAAAGCTTCCAGAGTACTGTGTATTATAGAGCCTCATGGTGGAGAAGGCCTGCCTATTAGAATTAACAGCATGCCTAGTATTACGAACAGGATGGAACTGTCCGGGAAGATCAAAATGTAAAGGGTGGTCACAATTATAAAAAAAATCTTATGCAACATGCATAATGAACTAATTGAACGACGGTGCCTGATATTTTTATCTAGATCAGGAACAAATTAAGATGATAATCAGCATCTGAAGACCAGACAGGAGAACAATACTCGAAACAAGGTAAAACAAAATAATTAAAACACTTCTTCAGAATTGATTGACCAACAAAAATCGTGAAAGACTATCTCAATAAGCCAATTTTTGGTGAAATTGAAGTAGATACAGATTTAATGCGTTTCTCAAAAGTAAATTTGCTATCAAGAATCACACCGAACATTTTAAAAGAGTCATATAAAGATAAAAAAAAAAACATTATCAATGCTGAGATCGGGATGTTGAGGAGCCACGGTCTTTGACCTACTTACAATTACGCTTTGAGCTTTGTTAGGATTCAACTTCATATCCTATAATTTGTACAAGGGATTCAGCAACCCAACCCCAGATCTACATTCAGGAGATGAAAGTAAGGCAAAGAGATTAGTATCATCTGCATGTGCAACAAGCTCATTTTCTAGACCAAACCACATGTCATGTGTATATATTATGAAAAGTAATGGGCCAAGAATGCTACCCTGGGGAACACTAGATATCACATTCTTATACTCACTACGGTGCCCATCAACAACAACCCTTTGTGATCTATTACTTACGAATTAAACAATGATGCTAAGAAATGACTCACCCACTCCCAAATGTTTGAGTTTGAAAACAAGGGCATCATGATTAACACGGTCAAAGGGAACAATAAAATCAATGCCAATCATAAGAATAAGAACTTCCTGACCACAATCAAGGGCTTTCTGTACAGCATTGGAATTTGTAAGAAGGGCATCACATTCTCCAAGGCCTTTACGAAAACCAAATGGCAAACTAGGGAACAGATGATTACCTTCAGCAAACCTATTAAGACGTTTACCGAAAGACGTTCAAAAACTTTAAATGATATCGGAGTTATGTAAATTGGGTGGTAATCAGTTGGACTTGAGCTACCACAAACACTTTACATTGTCGCGTAACATTACCAATTCTCCAACAAGTGCTAAAAGCCGTTCTTCTTCGTAACTTGCGCAAAATAAAAGATAAATTTAGAGCTAAGAAATCTGCAATCCTCATAAAAAAACAAAGTAAAAATACCATTTGGGTCTAAACCTCCATAAGCATCAAGGTCCATCAAGAGAGATTTGATTACACGAGATCGAAAAGCTAAACTAGTTAGTTTAGCCTCAGGAAAACAAGAATGAGCCATCTGTTTTAAGTTAAGGAGGATCTATTGTATCTACAGAAAAGAGTGCACATTTAAGGGTAGGCCACCACATATGACTCTGGGTTGTACCAAATAGGGTTTCTTTTATAGTTAAAATGTATTCTTTTTTAGTTGAATCATAAACTCTCTGAGTAAAATCTCTACGCTGAGTATAGTTATTCCAGGTCAAATCTGATTTGTTACCCTTCCGAAGATGATAGGCCTCCTACATCTCCAAATAAGGACGTCTACAATCATCACTGAACCATAATTTGTCCTTCACTCAGTACCTTAGTACACGAGAAGGGATACCCCTATCATTTATGATGACTAGATTCCCTTTCAAAGGGATTAAAGGATCAACACTACTATACAATTGTGACCAATTCAAGCCCAAAAGATCTTGTAAAATCCTACTACAATCTGCTTGAGATTTCATATAAGATACATCAAGGACAGGGAGATCAGTCTTCGGTACTAATGAAATCAAGTCATGATCATATGTCACAACTGGAGAACCTACCTTACTTGTTATTACGCCAGGGGAGTCGATGTATACAAGGTCCAAGCCGTTACTAGACCTTTGAGTAGCTTCACTTATGATTTGCTCACAGCCTGATTCAGAGGCAGAGTCCAAAGCTCTTAACCCATGGAGATCGGTAGGAGAAACAGAATTTAACCACTCCTTGTGGTAAGCATTTAAATCACCAACAGAGACAAAAGAGGCCTTACCATCATCTTCTTGTAACTTAGCCATAAAACCATCGAAGGTAGAATCATCCTGCTCAGGATTCTGGTAGATAGAACATAAATAGAATTTGTTATGCTTGCCACAAACTTTCATTAGCTGAATATAACAGCCACATTCATAGCAGAACTTGTGAGAAGCAGGGTACTCAGTATTAATATACACCGACATTCCCCTGGCCCTAGGGATGGCATCGCGTTTCAACATTGTTGGCTTCTTAAAACAAGTTATAAGTAGCTCAGATGAATGCCTCATATAAGAAACCAAAGTTTCTGTGCACAAAAGAATATCATACTTTCTGGACGCAACTGTAAGGTTTTGAATATTTGCATGAAGACTACGAATATTGCAATACAGAAGACGATATTGACGAATTGTAGGACGTACTGGTCCCGGATTTTACTCAATGTCTCCAGTGACCATAAGAATTAATGGTAATAAAAAAGATACATCATAATAAACAAGTAATTTAACAAGAATGATAACATAAAAACAATCTGTTTTGAGGAAATATAAATAAA
Source organism: Palaemon carinicauda (assembly GCF_036898095.1). Taxonomy (NCBI): domain Eukaryota; kingdom Metazoa; phylum Arthropoda; class Malacostraca; order Decapoda; family Palaemonidae; genus Palaemon; species Palaemon carinicauda. The sequence continues at coordinate 20,713,719 of NC_090734.1, read as the reverse complement.
ATGACTGATCAAATCCATAGAGTGTAAAAAAAAAAGTCGAAAAATAACTGGTCAACATGGAGGAGCCGATATACCAACAAGGCTAAATACCCTTCAGGATAGCCATTTCAGCTGAAGGGAGGACAGTAAGGATGGTTTGTAGAAGAAATAAAATCAGATATGGAAAGGAAAACCTCTTCATAAGCCATCAGGCATCCATGACCCTTCTATCAAGTTTGCCCACCACACCATTAAAAAAGAGGAAGAGAAAAAAATAAGATAGAATAATATAGATAATGAGAAAGTTTTTTATTTTTGAACAAAAACATCATAAGCAATGAATACATTTCAGAAACAAAGAATAGGAAATTTTTATGCAAGAACACTTGAAGATATCTTTATAGGAAGTACAGTAATCTTAAAACTACATACAGATAGTGAAAAAATTTCAATTGAGAAAGGAGTTAGTCATGGAAACTTTACCTCTCCTACATTATTTTCTTTTTAGAAATTAGATTGGGAAAATATAGAAATCAGTATTTATGGGGAATACCTTAACAGCTTAAGAAATACAGATAACATAGTTGTGTTTATTGAATCAGGGCAGAAATTACAAAATATGTTAGGAAATTTGAATAGAGAAAGCACAAATATAAGAGTGAACATTAATATGCAAAAATTAAGATAATGTTCAATAATACAACCAATAAGATTTATGGACAAACCTCTAGAGATTGTGAAGGAATATATGTACTTAAGATAGACAGCAAGTGTTTCCACACAATAAAAAAAAAAAATGTATATATATATATATATATATATATATATTATATATATATATATATATATATATATAGGCCTATATATATATATATATATATATATATATATATATATATATATATATATATATATATATATATATATATATATATATATATATATAGGCCTATATATATATATATATAGGCCTATATATATATATATATATATATATATATATATATATATATATATATATATATATATATATATATATATATATATATATATATGGATTATTATCAACACAACATTGTGTTCAAATAGAAATAAATTTCTACCTCATACCTGGGATCGAACGCTAGCCCCTTCTAATGAAAGGCCAGGTCGAAACCAACCATGTCACGAGAGCCCATAAAAGATATTGGAACCTGACCGCTACCAGCTGTCCGAGGATTTACCTGGCGAGACATCAGTCTCTTACCAGCGAGTTTTACCCAATATCCCGGGCCACCACGTGACACAATTGGTAGTAATTCATTCAAATTACCCCTAATGAGTCAATATGGATTAATATCAACACCTCGACCAAAATTCTTATTTCTTTTATCATGAAACTTCAAAGATGTAACTTGGATATTCAAGATCACAGGAGTCATATTATGGTCATAGTTTCCAATTAACTAAGTATGAAACAATCTATATAAATCATGTTTTAAAATAGTGTTTGTCTGAGGAAAAAAAAAAAAAACAATTTAAAACAATTTTGACTAAGTTATCGAAAATCTACATTACATATTGACATTAACCTCTTGAAGTGTATCAGTACCTTATTGCCTTATTGCCTTATTTTTTGTTTGGGTTCCCCCAGGTCCCTCAGTGTGAGGCACCTCGTATATCCACCAGAGAGTTGCTAATACATCTTCCGGTGTATTTTGCATCTTCCAGTCTTGGATGGTCTGGGATGCATCTTAGGTATTTATCGAGCTGATTTTTAAACGCATCTACGCTCACTCCTGATATGTTTCTTAGATGAGCTGGCAGCACATTAAATAGTCGCTGCATTATCGATGCTGGTGCGTAGTGGATTAATGTCCTGTGCGCCTTTCTCAGTTTACCTGGAATGCTTTTTGGCACTATTAATCTACCTCTACTTGCTCTTTCTGATACTTTAAGCTCCATGATGTTTTCAGCAATTCCTTCTATTTGCTTCCATGCTTGTATTATCATGTAGCGTTCTCTTCTCCTTTCTAGACTGTATAGTTTTAAAAATTGCAGTCTTTCCCAGTAATCAAGGTCCTTAACTTCTTCTATTCTAGCAGTATAGGACCTTTGTACACTCTCTATTTGCGCAATATCCTTTTGGTAGTGTGGGTACCATATCACATTGCAGTACTCGAGTGTACTACGCACATAAGTTTTGTAAAGCATAATCATGTGTTCAGCTTTTCTTGTTTTAAAGTGTCTGAATAACATTCCCATTTTTGCTTTACATTTAGCCAACAGTGTTGCTATTTGGTCGTTGCATAACATATTCCTATTTAAAATTACACCAAGGTCTTTAATTGCTTCCTTGTTTGTGATTGTCTCATTATTAGGTCCCTTGTATGCATACACCATTCCTTCTCTGTTTCCATAATTTATTGATTCGAATTTATCGGAGTTAAATACCATCCTATTTATCTCCGCCCATTCATATACTTTGTTTAGATCTCTTTGTAGTGAGTTCCTATCTTCATCACAAGTAATTTCTCTACTTATTCTTGTGTCATCGGCGAAACTTCTCACTACGGAGTTTTCAACATCACAGTCTATGTCTGAGATCATAATAACAAATAGCAGTGCAGCTAATACCGTACCTTGGGGCACACCAGATATTACCTGGGCTTCATCTGATTTCTCGTCATTTGCAACCACTATCTGTTTTCTGTTTTGCAGGAATTCTTTTACCCATTTTCCTATCTTTCCCACAATATTATGCTTTCTCATTTTTTTCTCCAATATGTTATGGTCTACCTTGTCAAAGGCTTTTGCAAAATCTAGATAGATCACATCTGTGTCTTTTTCATTTATCATATTATTGTATATGTTTTCATAGTGAGCTATCAGTTGGGTCTGTGTACTTTTTCCAGGTACGAAACCGTGTTGACCCATATTAAACAAATTATTTTTGACCAAATGGTTCATTATTTTCTTTTTTATTACCCTCTCATACACTTTCATGATATGTGATGTTAGACTAACAGGTCTATAATTGCTTGCCTCTAGTCTTGATCCACTTTTGAAGATAGGGGTTATATAAGCTAATTTATGTTTAACATATATCTCGCTCATATCTATACTCTGTCTTAGCAGTATTGCAAGTGGCTTCGCGATAGTGTTTGCAGTTTTTTTAAACAAAATCGCTGGAACTCCATATGGTCCGGCTGCCGATCCATTTTTAATTTCGTTTATAGCCGTAACAATATCTGCTTCATTAATATCTATATCCGTTAGATATTCAACATTTTCTTCTCTCATTTCTGTTTCATTATTCTCATTCGCAATTCTTGGCGTGAACTCACTCTTATATTTTTCTGCTAATATGTTGCATATTTCCTTTTTTTCATTCGTTAGCCGTCCTTCAATTCTTAGAGGGCCTATTTCTATTCTCCTTTTATTCATCTTTTTTGCATAGGAGTAAAGTACTTTGGGGTTTCTTTTTATATTTTGAAGTGTCCTTTCTTCTAAGTCCCTTTTTTCATTTTCTTTCGACTGTATAATCTTTTGTTCTGCATTTTCTATCTTACATTTTATTTCCCTCATTTTCCACACATTTTTTTCTTTTGCAAGATTTTTCTTCCACTTTTTAATTTTCTGAAATAAGATCCTTCTGTCTCTTGGTATGTACGTCTTTTGTTTATTGTTTTTTTTCGGTACATATTTTTCAACAATTTTCTCCAGTATTTTGTACAGTATATCCGTATTTACCTGTATATTATCACTTATAGATACATTTTTCCATTCTTTATTCAGTTCTTCATTTATTTCTGACCATTTTATATTCTTACTGTAAAAGTTATATTTTCCATATCCTTCCCAAAGTTTTGTGCTGCTATTAATTCTGTGATCACTTGCTTTGGAATGAACTATCAATTCTATGACATTGTGGTCTGAAATTCCCGTGTTATACACTATTTCTTTAACATAATTCACCTCATTCACAAATACTAGATCTAGGACATTTTCCTTTCTTGTTGGAATGTGGTTTATTTGTTGCATATTATGTTCTAATAGCATATCTTGAAGCTTTTCAAATTGCCTCTTATCTTCTGCGCTACTATTACTATCTTTTTTATATGTATACATACAACCACTTTCTTCTATCCGTTCTTTCCAATCCACGAAAGGAAAGTTAAAATCTCCGGATAGGAGTATATT
>NC_090734.1:20687058-20692058 GCF_036898095.1 Palaemon carinicauda | reverse complement strand
AGTAGGGGATTCAGTGTTATGAAGCTTCATCTGTGGTGGATAACGGGCGAGGGTGGGCTGTGGCACCCTAGCACTACCAACCAAACTCGGTTGAGTCATTGTCAGGCTGGGTGGAACGTAGAGAGATGTCCGCTTTTTTGTTTCATTTGTTTGATGTCGGCTATCCCACAAAATTAGGGGAAGTGCCTTGATATATGATGATATATATAAACACAGCCACACACACACACACATGTATATATATATATATATATATATATATATATATATATATATATATATATATATATTAAATATATATATATATATATATATATATATATATATATATATATATATATATATATATATATATATATATATGTAAATATATACAAATGTGTCTTGATATAACTTTAATTTCTGAACTATAATTACTCATCATAGAGGGATATATATATATATATATATATATATATATATATATATATATATATATATATATATATATATATATATATATTTATATATATATATATATATATATATATATATATATATATATATAAATATATATATATATATATATATATATATATATATATATATATATATACATACATATATATATACATAGTGTATAATATTATGTAAACATTTATATATATATATATATATATATATATATATATATATATATATATATATATATATATATATATGTGTGTGTGTGTATATATATATATATATATATATATATATATATATATATATATATATATATATATAAGTAAATATATATATATATATATATATATATATATATATATATATATATATATATATATATATATATATATACTTATATATATATATATACTTATATATATGTGTGTGTGTATTTTCATATGTACATAAATAAGAATATATACAAATGTGTTTAAAATTAGCTTTAATATTTATAGTCATCGCTAAACTATAATTATTCATCATCAAGAAACAAGAGTTTCCCGAATCCCCAATTAAGGTTCGCATTGCTTATAATTTGGAGTAAAAGAATAGTATGAGTTATGCCGGAGGTAAGATACGCTTCCGAAGGTTAATTAACGTGGAAATAGCCACACGATATTGGATGATCATTCCAAGCAAAATCAGTAGAAGATTCATTTACTGCAACAAGCATTACGTACCAAAAGAAAAACCCTGTGTAAAAGAGAGAGAGAGAGAGAGAGAGGAGAGAGAGAGAGAGAGAGAGAGAGAGAGAGAGAGAGAGAGAGAGAGAGAGAGAGAGAGAGAGAGATTAAATGGTATATTACTTTCATTCACATAAGGCTGTTTAAGAAAAGCTATGCTTTGATACGGCACTAGGATCATATTTTCACATATTTTACGACACTGAATGTCAGATACAGGTCTAATGTATATATATATATATATATATATATATATATATATATATATATATATATATATATATATATATATATATCTATATATATATATACACATACAGTATATATATATATATATATATATATATATATATATATATATATATATATATATACATATATATATATTTATATATATATATATATATATATATATATATATATATATATATATATATATAGAGAGAGAGAGAGAGAGAGAGAGAGAGAGAGAGAGAGAGAGAGAGAGAGAGAGAGAGATGTATACATATACATATATATATATATATATATATATATATATATATATATATATATAAATATAAGGTTATACTACAACTGACCATATCCATGCAATTAATCATTTAATTGATAAATCATCATTGTATTACAAACCACTCTGTATTGCATTAATAGACTATGAGAAACTTTTGCATTCTGACAAAAGTTCAGCAGCAATGAAAGCCTTTCAAAGAAAAGGAATAAATAAAACTTATGTTACAAGACTTGAATATATCTACACAGTGAGTAAAACAATCCTAAAACTGCATAAGGAGATTAAGAACAGTCTATATCGTAAATTATTCACAGTATCCTAGGAAGAGGTTTCGAAAAAATTTAGATTTTTAAAATATAGGAAATCATATTAGTGACATGGGCATACGAGTAAAGGGTTGTGGGTGGCCCATAAGCCTCCACCACACCTTTTTGCTGATAATTTACTTTTCTATCTTTTATTTAAATAAAGATTGACAGATATGCAAGTGCATAAATTGTAACACAGAAAACGCAGAAGAATTATCATTCAAAAGCAATATTTCGAATAGAGGGTTTTTCTTAACATGCATTTCCATGTTAGAGTGATGCTGGGGTGGAACTTAGCCGATGCGACATGGCTATGCGGTGAGATGTGAATTTTAGCTAAATTTGGAGCATTTCACCAAATAAGCACATTCATCCCAGGTGTGTTTCGCACCAAATACCACGGACAGAAATGAGCGTTGACACGTGTGTAATACATCCCGGGTTGACACCTCTGTCGCTCTGTCTCAACACTGGTGGAGAGAGTGACACCTGACCTTTTTTTCGCATAGAGTACTATGATGGCCAGACAACTGTCGTACAATGCGTGCAAGGAGATAATTCATCGCATTATTAGTGTTCTGTTCCACCAGTATTGCTAAACTAATCTCCTCTAAAAACTATATATGCAGTATACCTCCCTATGGGAGATGTTGCTACATGTATCACTTTGCATGAGTTCAGAACTAATATATAAAAAGAGAGAGAGAGAGAGAGAGAGAGAGAGGAGAGAGAGAGAGAGAGAGAGAGAGAGAGAGAGAGAGAGAGAGAGAAGGCGCATTGAGGTAGATGGACGGCATAGAAAAAACTATTAAAAAATAAAATACAAAGCTTCAACATCGTAACAAATAAAATATGATATTTAGACAGAAACAAACTTTTGTTTTTACGATATTAAATTCTTGAGTGGAGTAGCGGTAAATTTCTTATAAATGGGAGTCCCGTGAATAATGCATTCCGCTATCCATATGGCAGGTATATTGTATACAAAAATATAATTTTTGCAATGTACCACACCAATTGCGATGACACAACTTGCCCACTCCAATGCGATCCCATATTCAGTGGTGTATCGCATGACGATATATCCCCATTTATCTCCCTTATTGCTCTGTGCCTGAGGTGTGTATCACCCCAGGTCACCTACTCCGCATTATGAGTCGGGTGTGTCACTGTGGGAGCATATGCAAATTTTCAGGATTTTTCCGTATCTCCTCTGATCGCCCTAGTATAACGAATTATTCTGCTTATATATATATATATATATATATATATATATATATATATATATATATATATACATATATATATATATATATATATATATATATATATATATAGATATATATATAGATATATATAGATAGCTATATACATACATATATAGATACATAGATGTATATGTATATGTATTTATATATATACTGTATATATATATATATATATATATATATATATATATATATATACAGTATATATATATATATATATATATATATAGATACATAGATGTATATGTATATGTATTTATATATATACTGTATATATATATATATATATATATATATATATATATATATATATACATATATATATATATATATATATATATATATATATATATATATATATATACATATATATATATATATATATATATATATATATATATATATATATATATATATATATATATATATATGTATACATTTATATATATGGACATATATATATATATATATATATATATATATATATATATATATATATATATATATATATATATACATATATATATATATATATATATAAATATATATATATATATATATATATATATATATATATATATATATATACATATATATATATGATAAATTTTGCACATTTAGACGTGTTTTACATATTCAAATAAGCCATATATATTTTTGATACATTAATGTCTGGATTCTCTTAACGACCTCGGGATCAGAGCCCCAGGCGAAATCACACAAAGACAAGAGCTTGTGACCGGCCGGGAATCGAACCCTGGTCCGGCAAGCTTGTATAGACAGTAACTAAACCACTTGGCCACGAAGAAAGTGGCCAAGTGGTTTAGTCACTGTCTATACAAGCTTGCCGGACCAGGGTTCGATTCCCGGCCGGTCACAAGCTCTTGTCTTTGTGTGATTTCGCTTGGGGCTCTGATCCCGAGGTCGTTAAGAGAATCCAGACATTAATGTATCAAAAATATATATGGCTTATTTGAATATATATATATATATATATATATATATATATATATATATATATATATATATATATATATATAAATATATATATATATATATATATATATATATATATATATATATATATATATATATATATATATATATATATATATATATATATATATATGTGTGTGTGTGTGTGTACGTGTGTGTGTGTGTGTGTACGTGTGTGTGTGCGTATGTGTTTGTGCGTGTGTACACACATAAATATGCCAGGAAATTTTGTTAAGTCGTGAATCTTTTCTCTTCTCTTTTTTTTTTCCTCTGCTTCTTTGGCAATCTCTATTCATCCATTCTCTTATTTAAAAGTTCACATATCATCTGTCCTTAATGTGTTCGACACTCTTCTATTTCTTTTTCTTACTTGTGGTTAGAACATCCTCTACTTAAGTTTGCCTTCGTATCCATGTTGCTCTTTTTTCTGTTTTTTAGTGCTAATCCCATCATTATCCTTTTTAAGGCTTTTTGAATTGTTACTAACTTATTTTCTAATGCTCTAGGAAACCTCCAAAGTTGATATTGATAGGATGATCTGATTACATATTCTTCTTTCGAGAGAAAGCGGCACACCCTATTATCATAAGTTGAAATAAAAGATAAATAACCAAAATATCAATTAGAATTAAAAGAAATTACACGAAACACCCAAAAATATAAGTGTCATTCAAAACATATGAATAAAGTTACAAATTCTAACAAATGATATATAGGATAAATTGTACGAAAGTACAGAATA
>NC_090734.1:20680151-20682651 GCF_036898095.1 Palaemon carinicauda | reverse complement strand
GCTGGTGAGAATACAAAATCCCAGGATTCAAACTTTTCAAGAAGAATCGCCTTACCAAACAGGTGGAGTGGTAGTTTTCTATGTTAAGATCCCACTCAAAATTGAATTAGAAACCGATTTTGAAGTGACAGGTGCAAAAGGAAAAAAGGAAAAAAACCGGTCCGTAATAGTAATATACAGATCTCTATATCTATCACAACAACAGCATGGAGAGCTTTAGAGACAACTTGGGCAAGAAATTAACAGTAAATTAGCTCTCACAGAGGACCATGGGCTACTAGAATCTGTCAACAATGAATTCCCACATCAGTGTGCTGATAAATCAGCTAGGGGAAACAACATACTAGATATTACGCTAACGACAGAAGAATATTTAGTGTCCAGTGTCTCAGTAGGCAAAAATATTGCAAAAGTGACCATAGAATAGTTAGGTTTCAGTTAAATACTCTCCTTCTAAATGAAAAGCAATGCACCAGCAATTTAGAATATGACAAAACAGGGAACGTAGATATACATTGAGACTCTTTTCTAGAAGTATATAAAAACAGGTTATTGTATGTCTCATAGAAAAATCAATCAAATGGAACTCCACATCACACATGGCTCAACAGAGAAATAGGTAATACAATAAGAAGAGAAAACGGGAAATATAAATCAATGGATCAAGAGCACTTTTTTTTCGTGAAATTACCGAACATAGAAAGTTAAGCAGAAATGTAAATAAACTGGTTAGGAATGCCAGGATAAACGAAGAGGAAAAAAGTGGCTTCAGCTAGTACAGAAAACCCTGTGGAATTTTTATTACATAAGTAAACAGTAAAAAATAATAATCAACATAAATATTAACCCGTTAAGAAACTCACAGGGAAATTTTATAACAAATTATTAACACCGATATTCACAACGGAAGAATCAACGACCCTCCAAGCACTATCTATTAAATATGAAGGGTTAAAATAACTAAATAAAATCACCTTTTCGATGGAATTTGTCAAAAAGAAAATTACGGGTCACAGTAAGTTTAAGCCACAAGATCCAGATGATATACATCCAAGAGAGATTATGGAACTAGAAGAAGAGATAACCCCACACTTTTACAAAATGTTCCGGAAGATAGCCAACGAAAGAAAGGCACCAGAAGAATGGAAACTAGGCAATGTTCCTCCAATCTGCAAGAAGGGAATAAAATAAGAACCTTGCAACTACAGACTTGTGTCTCTAACTTCTTTGTCTTACAAATTTTTTTTCAAATCTATAATAGTAGATTCAATCGAAAACCCTATAGAGAAAAACAATCCTCTGACAGACAATCAACATGGTTTTAGATAAAAGAAATCATGTGTGACAAATATATTGGAATATCTCTACAACATATTTAGAATATATGATAAAAGAGAGCCAATAGACATCATATCCATAGACTTTCAGAAGACTTTTGACAAAGTCGGTCGAAAACAATTATTGTTTAAAATTAGAGCCCTGGGCATCATTGATGAGCCAGCTGAATGGCTCGAAGATTCACCGGCAATCAGAAAAGAGAATTGTAATCAATGGAGAAACCTCAGAGTGGGCAGCTGCTACGAACAGGGTACCTCAACAATCCGCCCTTGACCCATTACTATTTCTGATATATATTAACGACATAGATTTAAGATTAACTAGTAGAATATCCAAATTTGCTACCGATACTAAACTAGATTTAAATGCTGCGAACTCAGAAAACGTAGAAGCATTATAATTGAAACTAATTAAGTTGGCAAAACTATGGGGAATGCAAAGTTATGCACATAAGTTATAGTAACCCACAAACAGATTATCACTGTTAGGTAATGAAATAGAAAATAAGGACCAAGAGAAGACCTCAGTATTATTATTAGCAAATATTTACAGTTCACCAAACAAAGCATGAAAGTTGAAACGAAAGCACAGAAACTATCAGGTTACATAAAGAGACAATTCCAATAAAGAAACAAAAACACTGTACTACAGCTGTACACATCATTGTTAAGACTATATCTAGAATATGGAGTCGAATTCTGGGCTTCAAGTATTCAGAAGGATGTAGATAGACTGGAAGTAGCAAAAGCTAAGACCATCAAACTGATTCCAACACTAAGACAATTTGGATTTAAACGGAGAATGGAATGTTCTAAACTCTTTAATCTACAAACTCGAAAGCTAATGTGACAGCTAACAGAGATATTCAAAATTCTGAATGAAATAATAAATATAGCTTAAAAACAACTTCTTCCAGCTTGGTAAAATTCAGTTAAAAGTTAATGGAAACAAACTGTAATTGAAAAGATAAAACATTACTCAATGTAGTAATTTCTTTACATACAAAATAGCAGATGCATGGAACAGACATCCACCGGATGTAGTAAACAGTAACACAGTAAACAACTTCAAGAATAAGTTACACACGATCATAAAAACATCATGAACATCCAAACCAAATCGTTCTACTCAAAAGTAGAGGTAGTTTCCCCGTGTGGATTAA
>NC_090734.1:20672651-20677651 GCF_036898095.1 Palaemon carinicauda | reverse complement strand
ATATATATATATGTATATATATATATATATATATATATATATATATATATATATATATATATATATATATATATATATATATATATATATAACTCCCATATTATCTAAAGTTTTTGAACGTCTTCTGGCAAAACGTCTTAATAGGTTTGCTGAAGGTAATCATCTACTCCCTAGTTTGCAATTTGGTTTTCGTAAAGGCCTTGGAGCATGTGATGCCCTTCTTACAATCTCCAATGCTGTACAGAAATCCCTTGATTGTGGTCGGGAAGTTCGGATGATTGGCCTTGATTTTAGTGCTGCCTTTGACCGTGTTAATCATGAGGCCCTTGTTTTCAAACTGAAACAGTTGGGAGTGGGTGGGTCGTTTCTTAGCATTATTATTGATTTTTTAAGTAATAGATCTCAAAGAGTTGTTGTTGATGGGCACCATAGTGATTATAGGAATGTGATATCCGGTGTTCCACAGGGTAGTGTTCTTGGCCCATTACTTTTCATACTATATACACATGACATGTGGTTTGGCCTAGAAAACAAGCTTGTTGCATATGCAGATGATGCTACTCTCTTTGCATCAATTCCATCCCCTGAATGTAGATCTAGGGTTGGTGAATCTCTTAATAGAGATTTAGCTAGAATTAGTGCATGGTGCAAATTATGGGGTATGAAGTTGAATCCTAACAAAACTCAAAGTATGATTGTAAGTAGGTCAAGGACGGTGGTTCCTCAACATCCGGATCTCAGTATTGATAATGTTTCTTTAAATATGTATGACTCTTTCAAAATTTTAGGTGTGATTCTCGACAGTAAATTTACTTTTGAGAAACATATAAGGTCTGTGTCTTCTTCAATTTCACAAAAAAATAGGCTTATTGAGAAAGTCTTTCAAGATTTTCGGTGATCAATCTATTCTGAAGAAGTGTTTTAATTCTTTCATTCTACCTTGTTTTGAGTATTGTTCTCCTGTCTGGTGTTCAGCTGCTGATTCTCATCTTAATTTGTTGGACAGAAACTTACGGTCTATTAAATTTCTTATTCCTGATCTAGATATTAATCTCTGGCACCGTCGTTCAATTAGTTCATTATGCATGTTGCATAAGATTTTTCACAACTCTGACCATCCTTTACATTCAGATCTCCCTGGAAAATTCTATCCTGTTCGTAATACTAGGCAGGCAGTTAATTCTAATAGCCAGGCCTTCTCCATCACGAGGCTCAATACTACGCAGTACTCTAGAAGTTTTATTCCAGCTGTGACCAAGTTGTGGAATGATCTTCCTAATCGGGTGGTTGAATCAGTAGAACTTCAAAAGTTCAAAGTTGGAGCAAATGCTTTTTTGTTGACCAGGCGGACATGAGTCTTTTTATAGTTTATTTATGACATATTTGTTTTTAATGTTGTTGATAGTTTATTATATGACATGTCTGTTTTGACGTTGTTTCTTATTTTAGAATGATTTATTGTTAATTTGTTCTCTTCATTTACTTATTTCCTTATTTCCTTTCCTCACTGGGCTATTTTTCCCTGTTGGAGCCCCTGGGCTTATAGCATCTTGCTTTTCCAACTAGGGTTGTAGCTTGGATAGTAATAATAATAATAATAATAATATATATATGTATATATATATATATATATATAGATATATATATATATATATATATATATATATATATATATATATATATATATATATATATATATATATATACACAGTATATATATATATATATATATATATATATATATATATATATATATATATATATATATATATATATATATATATATGTATATATATATATATATATATATATATATATATATATATGTATATATATATATATACATATATATATATATATATATATATATATATATATATATATATATATACATATATATATATGTGTGTGTGTGTGTGTGTGTGAGAGAGAGAGAGAGAGAGAGAGAGAGAGAGAGAGAGAGAGAGAGAGAGAGAGAGAGAGAGAGAGAGACCTACTTACATACCCAATGATTTACGGTTACCATAGGTCTAAAAGCTCCAATTTTGATGTTCCTCTGCCATTTATTTTTTTCTTCATTTCTGGGAAACTTGAAAATATCAAATTTTTCACCGTTTATATAGTTTCCCTTACATTTAGGTACACAAACTTAAACGGTAACGTATTCAGGTGGAAAACAGTGGGTAAACACCAACACAAAACAACGTTAATTGTTTTTCATCCCTTTTTTTCCATTTTTTTTTTTTTTTTCAAGTTCAATAAAAGTTTTCAAGTATATTTTCAAAGTCACTGAACAGTCATCACTATTTGTATCTATTTTCTATAGTTTCAAGTTGAAAAATGTCGTGTACGGAAAGCTGAGAAAAACTTTGATTTAAATTTTGACTTTTGGTACAGTACAGATTAATAAGTATTCAATAATATTCCTTTAGGTATATACATTTACATGAATTATTTTACTCATCTCTGACCATCCAATTCTATGGCTATATCCTAACCAGTGGGAGGCCAAGGCATTATTAAGAGAACCCACTTTATGATGTTATATTCTGACGGAAATACCTTTGGAAGTTTGGCCGACATAAAACAAGTTGCTATCTGAACAACACATACTAAACACTTACTAATTTACTATATCATTATCATTTTGTCCTTCATTCTTCAGAAGAATCTTGGTTTTTTGTTATATGGATTTCATGACGTCAAAGTTCTTTTGCTACTTGATTAGGTGCTTCCGCAGCAGTTCTGGTTTGAGGGTTCTTATCTGAATTCAGTTTACTGATTGTTTCCTATGCTTTCTTAATGATCAGAGTCATATCGTTGCTGATTATATGTGTGGCCATATCTCCTTTTTTTCTCATTGGCTAGAGAGGCCAAAAAAACTCTACAAGTTCGAGGATGTCTTGGATAAACAGGTCTGACCTGTAAACGCGTGTATAATCATTATAAATCTCTATACCAAAGTCTTTTAAACTTGGGATAAGATTATGTCTGCTATACTAGCAAGGGCAACCTGAACTAGGTTGGTAAGTCGAGATACGTCAGATGAAAATAATCCACCACAAAACCGCACTAGCTGCCGTGGACGAGGGGGGGGGGGTGACTGATGCCTTTGCCCTGCAATGTACTAGAAACGGGTGTGTGTGTTTATATATATATATATATATATATATATATATATATATATATATATATATATATATATATATATATATATATGTATGTATATGTGTGTGTATGTATGTATATATATGTATATATAAATATGTATATATATATATATATATATATATATATATATATATATATATATATATATATATATATATATATATATATGCAAAAGAACCACAGGGAAAAAGGAAAAGGAAATATAAGATTAAGTCATGACTAGTATCGTGATATTTCTTCAGTCCTCTGAAGAATTATAACGAAACTAGTCTGGAATTAATCTTATACTTCCTATTTTCATTTTCCCTGCGGTTCTTTTGCATCTGAGCATCACGTTTCCCTGTGATTTCTACGCATATATATATATATATATATATATATATATATATATATATATATATATATATATATATATATATATATATTTATATATATATATATATATATATATATATATATATATATATATATATATATATATATATATATATATATATATATACCTTATATATGTGTATATAAAAATTATATACATATACATATATGTATATATATTTATATATATATATATATATATATATATATATATATATATTTATATATATATATATATATATATATATATATATATATATATATATATATATATATATTTATATATATATATATATATATATATATATATATATATATATATATATATATACAGTATATATGTGTATATTCAATATATATATATATATATATATATATATATATATATATATATATATATATATATATATATATATATATTTATATATATATATATATATATATATATATATATGTATATATATATACATATATATATATATATATATATATATATATATATATATATTACATGGATATATATATGTATATATATGCATATATATAGTATATATATATATATATATATATATATATATATATTATATATATGTACACACACATGTATATATATATATATATATATATATATATATATATATATATATATATATATATATATATATATATATATATACATATATATATACATATATATATACATATATTAAATAAGCCATATTTTTGATACATTAATGTCTGGATTGTCTTAACGACCTCTGGATCAAAGTCTCGAAGCAAAATCACTCAAAGACAATAATATCTGACTGGCCAAGATTGGAACACTGGTCCAGGATGCTTGTATGACAGTAACTGTACCATTTAGCAGTGGTCACTCTCATATAAGCATCCTGGACTAGGGTTCAAATCCAAGCCGTTCAGTTGGTATTGCCTTTGAGTGATTTCGCCTCGAGACTGATCCCGAGGTCGTTAAAAGAATCCACGTTTACATGTGAAAATTTATTTATCTATCCATCTATATATATATCTATTTATCTATCTATCTATCTATATATATATATATATATATATATATATATATATATATATATATATATATATATATATATATATATATAGATATATATATATATATATATATATATATATATATATATATATATATATATATAGATATATATATATATATATATATATATATATATATATATATATATATATATATACACACACCATAGTTTATACGTATCTATACAGAGACCGTCCAAAATACTGCAGGTATTCCCAGAAAATCTGCACAAGAGCAAAAATATGCACTTCAAAGGCCATCGTCTCTTGATCATTTAAGCATTTTCTATCAATATTTTTATTCGCGTTTTTCTATTCCAAGAGAAAAAAGTTGAGGGTATCCTAGAACTGAGTTAATGAAAGCGCAAACATTACCAGACTTACTT
>NC_090734.1:20655151-20665151 GCF_036898095.1 Palaemon carinicauda | reverse complement strand
GTTAGAAACGCTCGGCACACATGTCTGCACTTATGCTAGGTTCACCTTTGGAAATAGAACAGTCTACATGGGCAACACAGTGCCCTCACTTAGTTTGTAGTACAGTATGTAACTACACACTCACCCTGGAATTAATCGTCCCAATTAAAACCACTGTTCCTCGCAGAGTTAAACAGTAGGGTTAACACCGCGATCCACTGCTACCACAGATCTCTTTAGTTCCTCTACTTGCTTCGCATAGTGGCGAAAGAACACTCTGGAAGACTTCCAGCCAGTGTATGAACGGAGATGTTCAAAATCCATACAATTAAAGAAATTTAAGGATGAGGCAACTTTCCTCGGATCGTGACCTGCGGGTGTACTGTCAGGATCCGCTCTGCGAATAAAATATGTGATTTTCGCTCTGAGTTGATTCAGAGATAAATTTGAGCCTGATGTTTCTCCTCTGAATAGTTGACCACCCTTGAAGTCTGAAGTTCTATGAAGATAGACCTTTAGGCATTCTACTGGACATAGAGATGCATCTTCTTTCAGAGGGCAGATTCTCCAGGGACCCCACCTATTGGTGGGTAACTCATTCTTGGCAAGAAACGTAGGATCCGGAAACAGGTTCAGTTCTCCCCCATCCAGGAACTGAACACGACCTGCCTCTCTCGAGAGGGCTACAATCTCACTAACCCTGGCCCCGGACACGAGTGCAAATAGGAAAATAACTTTTTGTGTCAAATCCTTTAACGCACACTCTTGATTGCTCAACAGAGAAGCGGAATGAAGAACTTGTCTAAAGACCAAGAAATGGGCTTTGGAGGTGCTGAAGGTCTGAGCCTAGCGCAGGCTTTCGGGACTTTATTAAAGATCTCGTTACCTAGGTTGACCTGGAAGGCATATAGAATGGGTCTTGTCAAAGCAGACTTACACGCTGAAATCGTGTTAGCTGCCAATCCTTGACCATGGAGGTGGAGAAGAAAGATAAGCAGAAGTCTGTCAAGATCTCCTGCGGATTCTTCGCCTTGACAAAAGGCCACCCATTTTCTCCAAGATGACTCATATTGCCTTCTAGTAGATTTGCACTTATATTCCTCAAGGAAGTCTATGCTGGCTTTCGAAATCCCGAAACGCTTTCTCACCGCTAGGGAGAGAAAATCATAAGCTGCAGGGTCCGGGTTTTCTGTAATGAAGCGCAGACAGTTGACTTCTGGACTCGCTGGGTCAGAACTGGATCTGGTAGCGGTACAAACTTCAGCTACAGTTCCAATGCCAGGGGGAACCACACGCTGTTCGGCCACTTGTGGGCCACTATTGCCGCTACCCCCTTGAAGGATCTCAGTTTGTTGAGGACCCTCAACAGAAGGTTGTGAGGAGGGAACAGATAAATCTTGGACCATCTGTTCCAGTCGAGGGACATCTCGTCCACTGCTTCCGCTAAGGGGTCCTCGTACGGGGACACGTACAGGGGCAACTTCTTGTTGTCTTTCGTCGCAAAGAGGTCTATCTGCAGTTCTGGGACTTGATTCAGAATGAAGGAGAATGATCCTGCGTCTAAGGACCATTCCGACTCTATCGGTGTGAACCTGGATAGAGCGTCCGCCGTCACATTGTGGACTCCTTGAAGGTGAACTGCCAACAGGTACCACTTCTTCTTTTCCGCCAATCGGAAGATGGCCAACATCACCTGGTTGAGAGGTGGTGACCTCGATCCTTGTCGATTCAAGCATCTCACAACTACCTCGCTGTCCATCACCAACCTTATGTGGATTGAGTGACGCGGGGAGACTTTCTTTAAGGTAAGGAGCACTGCCATAGCTTCTAGAAAGTTTTATGTGAAAAGTCTTGAATAGCTTAGACCAAGTCCCCTGGACTTTTTTCCGATGAGAGTGACCTCCCCATCCCTCCTTCGAGGCGTCTGAGTGAATCGTCACCGACGGGGGAGGTGGCTGAAGAAGAACCGACTTCTTTAGATGTCTGGCTTGGGACCAAGGCCTGAGAAGAGTACTTAGCCGAAGCGGAACTGGTCTTCTCAGATCTCTTCGCGCGTTTGATGCATAACTTCTCCAAACTCCGGTTGCATCCTTTAGCTGTGCTCTTAGCACTGGGTCTGTCACCGAAGCAAACTAGAGAGAGCCCAGTACCCTCTCCTGCTCGCGTCTTGATATCCTTTCAGAATCTAGAAGTCTCTTGACAGAACCCGCTATCTCCTTCCTTTTCTTCACCGGGATGGAGAAACGGTGTGACAAAAGGTCCCAGTGGATTCCCAGCCACTGGAACTTTTGAGATGGAGAAAGTCGAGACTTTTTTCTGTTGATCTTGAAGCCTAGGTACTCTAGGAACTGGATCACTTGACTGGAAGCTTGCAAGCATTCTGTCTCGGATGCTGCCCACACCAACCAGTCGTCCAGGTAGGCTACTACCTGAATTCCCTTTAGGCGTAATTGTTTGAGAGCTACGCTCCCAAGCTTCGTAAAAATCCTTGGGGCTATGTTTAGCCCGAATGGCATGGCTCCGAAGGTGTATAGTCTTCGTTGTAGCCTGAACCCTAGGTAGGGGGAGAGTCGATGGCTGATTGGAATATGCCAATAGGCGTCTGACAAGTCTATAGAGATGGAATATGCCCTCTTGGGCAGTAAGGTCCTTATGTGTTGCAGTGTTAGCATTTTGAATTTGCAATTCACTATGAACTTGTTGAGTGGCGACAAGTCCAGAAAGACTCTGAGCTTTCCCGAGTCTTTCTTGGGAACACAAAAAAGCCTCCCTTAGAAATTGATGGGCTTCACCCTTTGGATCACCTTTTTACTCCAACAGTTCTTGAACGTACTCCTCCATAACGGGGGTGGAGTGTTGGAAAAACCGAAGGCACGGGAGTGGAGTGCTGTACCAGCTCCAGCCCAGTCCATTCTTGAGTAGGCTGTGGACCCAGGGATCGAAGGTCCACCGATCCCAAAATTTCATCAGTCTCCCTCGTACCGGTATCATCTCACTTGGACTGCCGTCCTGAGGTCTTGCCTCCCTGACCACGACCACCCCTGAATCCCCTTCCCCTTGAGGGGCGCCTAGACGAGCCTCTGGCTGCTCCTCTAGGCTTTGCTCGAAAGGAAGTAGACTGCCCTTCGAACGCTGGGGTGAATGCCGTGGACTGTGTCGACACGGCCTGGGGTACCAACTGAAAGGTGGTCGGGGTTTGTGCCACGTTCTTGGGCACTGGGAGCAATGGCAATTGGAGATGCTGTTGCTGTCTAACAGGCTTGGCTGGCCGAGACGGTAGCCTAGTCCTCATAGTCTTCCTCTTTGGTTGAGGACCCTCATCCGGGGAAGACTTTCTTTTGATAGCCAGGCCCCACTTCTGGAGAAGGTTTCTATTCTCCAAGGCGGACTTATCAACAACTTCTTTGACCAAGTCGGTAGGGAAAAGGTCTTTTCCCCAAATGTTGGAGGAGATTAGTTTCCTTGGCTCGTGCCTCACCGTAGCCGAGGTGAACACGAACTCCCTACAAGCTCTCCTTGCCTTGACGAAGCCATAAAGGTCCTTCGTCACTGTGGCCAGATGAGTCTTGGCCACCACCATGAACATTTCATGGACCTTGGGGTCACTTGCCATCGTCTCGAGAGTAGTCTGAAGAGACATTGAGGCAGCCAGTCTTTCTTTTGTCTCGAACTCTCTTCGCAAAAGAAAGTCAGACAGCTTAGGGAGGTCCTCACCGAACTGACGTCCGGCAATATCAGCCTCCAACTTTCCAACTGAGAACGTAAGATGGACGTCCTTCCAGTCTTTGTGGTCCATAGGCAGGGCCAGCGACAAGGGTTTACACTCCTCCAGGGAGGGGCAAGGCTTGCCGGCCTCGACTGCTTTTAGTACAGCCGCAAACCCTTTCTGTAAAAAGGGGAAGGCTCTAGTAGGCGAGGACACAAAGGAAGGGAGCTTCTTGCTCAATGTGGCTACCTTTGAGTTAGAGAAGCCCCTCTCTTTCATCGGGGATGAAAGTAGAGCTTGAGCCTTAGCATGGTCCATCACTATGACCTCCTTCGGCTCTGTCTCCTCCTTTGAAGCCGGTTCCTTCTTCAGCCGGACATAACAGTCCGGATATGATGCCTTGCTGGGCCAGAATTCCACCTTCTCCAGGGGAACTAAGCCCAGCTTATCCGAGATGACGATCTTTCCAGTCGTCATCGGCATGTGCTCAGCATACCTCCATGGGTTAGCATCTGAGCACAAGGGAAGGTCTTTCACAATGAGCTTTTTCTGGGGCCCATGTGATTCTGCAAGGCACTGCATCCGCAGTTCCATTGCAGCCGCCTTCTCCTGATTCTCCTTCTGCATTTGTTGGATCATTCCAACAATAGAAGAGAGGGCCTGTCCCAGCTCTAATGGGAAACCGGCTGATGTTGAGGGAACAGGCTCCGGAATCTGAACCGGAGTAGCCGACACCTCGTCGACCTCTTCCTCTACAACGTCTGGGGCTTGAACTTCATCCTGGGCTTCTGCCAGGAGGTCTTCCTCCAGACACTCGTCCACATCAGACATCCTGTCATCTAACTGGATGTCTTGCATCGCGACCGCGACTTCAGCATCCACCGGGATCTGAACTTGGGGGATCTCCTCTTGAGGCTGGGGAATCACTGCATCAGCTGATGCCTTAGGGAAAAGATACGCCCTCATCTTCTCACTTGGAAGATAAGGGCCAGAAGTGTTCTTTTGGAAGCCCCTTACCCAGGTACGAAGCTTCTTCCTAGCTATATCCCTTGATTCCGCCGTCCTAGGGGAATCAAAGGCCTCAGTAATCAGGTTAGTGCACACAGTACATACCTGAGGGTCCCAATACCGGAGATCATCCTTGGAGACAGCGCATGCTGCGTGTCTCCTACAAAACTCATGTCCGCAGAGGTTCTTGCTGCGGACGTTGCAGAAAACACTTCCGCACTTCGGAGGGTCCTTCTGTAAAGAGAAGAAATTTCCATGAGTATCAAGTGAACTATGTATCACTAGATATGCATAGTATAGCATAACAATTCAGAAAGGAAAGACACAAACTTGTGTTTCCCTCACAACCCATTGTTGCAGCCTTCCAGATAATAAAATCAAATGGTTAATCTCTTCTAGAGTAACCAATGCAAAGTTTCCAGAGGAAACAGGTGGAGCTCACACCTAAGCAATGATTTTGAAATCCTGGATAATAGACAGGAAAGAACTCTTTCCTATCTGTAGGGCAACAGCAAAGGACTGTGTAAGAAAACACAAAAGTGTTAGAACACACAGTGCTGTACCAAAACCCATACTATAGTTTTCTTCTTACTGTATATGTTATACTGAAGAATACTTAGTACAGTATAGGAGGATACGTGCCGGCCGGCACCTGCCGGCCGGCACACACCATAACTAGCTTTAAAGTATACTACCTAACAGCTATAAGGCGGCAGAACTCTGGTTCAAATGCATGTGCCGGTCGGCAGCAATTGCCGGCCGGCAACAGCCAATGTCGGCCGGCAATGGCTGCCGGCCGGCAACTACACAAGGTAGTACCCAGCTGCTGGCCACACTCTTGGTGACCGGCAGACAAGGGCTGACATTAGCCGGCCGGCAAAGGTACAGGACCGATGCCAGCCGGCAGCAAGAGAACCAGAGGACTACCCCTGCCCGGCTGCCGGCCTCATAGGCCGGCAGCCGGGTCGGGTACAGCACTAGAAGAAAAATAGGATGGATGCCGGGATAAGAGTGTACACTACCTCCAAGCCCGGCAATCCGAAAGAGTGCATAAAGGGAAGGGGAGAATCTAATTCAGGCTTCCTGACCAATGCCGTCTGGCTCTACAGGCAGGCATGGATGAGGGACCAAGGGAGGTCCGTACAGCACTCAAAATATAAGACCCTTGCCGGCCAGCAGCTCTGCCGGCCGGCAGGGGGCTGAGTCAATTCCACATCCTAACCTATACTAGGTCCAGATGTAGAACGACGTACAGTACTGTAATGGCTAGGCCATTACGGAGATAGAGGGGGAAGGGACAAAAGAGGGTCCTACCAACCTTGCTTTAGTGACGGATCACCCGCAGCCAAGAAACTCATCTTAGCCTAAGGGAGATCCAAGGGGGGAGGCCAGCAATACTTGCCAGCTCCCAGAGCACCAAAGCAAGGAAGGTGTTGCAACTCCCAGGGAAAGAAACTTATCCTCCCCCGAGAACAGCAACAAGGACTAGTCTGGTAGATCACAAAAGAAGGAATCATATCCACAGAAACCTTCGGTAGTGACCTAAGGAGGCTAAGCCACCTTTGTCTGTGTCAGGCCAGCGAGGGAGACTCTACCCCAAGCCAGACAAACACAGACTCAGACTAAAAAACTCTGTTGTTCTGTCCCTCTTTGAACCAGACTTACTGGAACAGGAAGGTACAGTAACACCCCAGTATAGTTTTTATCGAAAATTAATTCAGAAAAAACGACTTAGGGATAAGCCCAAGGCTTAAACAGAGGGATAGGGATTGCATACCTTCTCCGAAGAAAAGAAAGCAACCGGGGAGTATGAGAAAGTATACTAAGGCTCCCTAAGCAACTTAGCCTAGGCACCAAGAGAATCGATTACCTAAATCACCGAAACTCACTCGTATACTATCTTGAAAATATTCCACACAATCTTAAATGTATAAAACATAGCCTAAAGCTTCAATAAAATTTTAATACACTCGGAAAATCCAAATTCATGCATGAAGTACTAGGACCAAACGACTAGGCTACATGGCCTAGCGTAGGCCAGAATGGCGAATACTTCGCCAAAATAATACTAAGCACGAAAGGAAATCCTATGTAATGCTAAATAGCTAAAATTTATTAAAGTAAAACAACCGGGAATGTCGCTCTGACTAACTAAACTTATACCTAGCGAGCGACAGCGTCCTTGACGCCTCCGGTAGGCTACGGCTCTTGTAACAAAGATTAATCCTATTAATCACTCAAAAATTTACCAAGAGCCTACATTTCTACATAAAAGACATGGTACTCAACTTATCAGAGGCCGACGAAGACGGAGAAGCCATGAGAAGCAGAATAAATCCAAGATTTGTGAGAAACACAGGAAAAAACATCGAGTTGTTAAGCTACGCAAAAAGGAATAGATGGCGCCAGGATTGGCGCCAGGCACGCTTACGAATCGGGAGATAGGGAGCCTTGGGAGCGGCTCCCCCTTTTTCTTTCCCGAATTCGTTTCTTGCCATTTGCCCCCTGCGAGACGAAATCTCTGTTCGGGATGCAGATTGCCATGTGGCGTGTCAAGAATACGTCCTCTGATATGTCGCGATATCCCTTTCACGAGGGATACTCGCTCCAGGAGTTAGAATTCTGGTACCTTAAGGTAAATTCTCTGGGAATATCGCCGTAGTAGTAATATACCCTAGGAAGCTACCCTATAGGAACTTCCATCAGGACGACATGGCTTGAGCCCAAATATATATATATATATATATATATATATATATATATATATATATATATATATATATATATATATATATATATATGTTTGTGTATAAATTTTAAGTTCCAGTGTTAAATTATTTATTTTCTTCAAGATATATATATATATATATATATATATATATATATATATATATATATATATATATATATATATATATATATACATACAAACATATTTGTATATACATACACATACACATATATTATATATATATATATATATATATATATATATATATATATATATATATTTATATATATATATATATATATATATATATATATATATATATATATATATATATATATATATATATATATATATATATAAATATATATATATATATATATATATATATATATATATATATATATATATATATATATATATATATATATACAGTATATATGAACTCTTTTTCTCCAAATAGTCTAATGATTAATGGGCCAAACAAGATAAAATGGCTGATTTTTAAAGCTATCCAGTTTGGATTCTTTCAAACTTTAAAATCTCTTCATAGTTTTAGATTTATTTTATTTATCATTGTTTTATTGCATTTATTTTGTTATTCTATTCCTCATGGTACCACAACTACCTCAATTAAATAATAATAATCCTATGAAGCATGATGATAATAATAATAATAATAATAATAATAATAATAATAATAATAATAATAGTTATAATAATAATAATAAAAATAATAATAATAATAATAATAATAATAATAATAATAATAATAATAATAATAATAATAATAATAATAATAATAATAATAATAAAAGGAAGAAGAAGAAGAAGAAGACGCTTAAATAAAAAACAATTGATAAAACAATTTAATAACAGTAACAACAATAAAATAGATCTTTTACACTTTATATAAAATACAAAAAAAAACAAAAAACAAGAGGAAGAGATATATGATAGAATTACTAGCTAAGCTACAGCCCTAGTTGGAAAAACGGATGCTATAAGCCCAGGGACCCCAACTGGAAGAATAGCCCAGTTAGGAAAGGAAACAAGGAATGATTAAATATTCTAAGAACAGTAACAACATCAAAATAAATAAGAAGAGAAATTAAATAGAAGTGTGTGCCCGAGTGTACCCTCAAACAAGAGAACTCTACTCTATGGCAGTGGAAGACTATGGAACAGAGGCTATGGCACTACCTATGACTACAGAACTATTGTTTTATTTTTTATTTTCCTTCTCCTAGAAGAGCTGCCTACGTTATTTAAAGAGCCTCTTCTACCCTTACCAAGTGGAAAGTAGCCAATGAATAATTATAGTGCAATAGCTAACCCTTTGAGCGAAAAATCTTATTGTTATTAGGTGTATGAGGACATAAGAGAATAATGCAAGAATGAATTAGACTATTCGGTGTATGTCCAACCAAAGAAAAAATTAACCAATAACCCTCCAGGGTTAGTGTATCAACGGGTGGCTGGTGCCCTGGTCAACATACTACATAATTTAGTAGTATTTATCTCTAATTTAGTCGTTTAGTATTTTATCAAAATACATTGATTAGGTTGCATTTTCATCTTTGTTGTCGTAGTCTATTGAAAACATTCTAGCCTTTCAATATCTTACACGGGATAGTTTCTTGTAGTATCTGCAACCTTACCATCCATGTGAAATCCCAAGCAGACTGGAATGGGATTTTGCATGATCTTTTGTGCTTGAATTGGTCACAATTATATAATAGTGAAGATCCTGTTGTCCCTTTGAATGAGAATCTAGTCAACATAATTGATAGGCGTATCCCTTCTCGTGTGCTAAGGTACCGAATGAAGGACAAACCGTGGTTCAATGATGATTGTAGACGTGCTTATTTGGAGAAGCAGGAGGCCTATCACCTTTGGAAGGGTAACAGATCAGATTTGACCTGGAACAACTATACTCAGCTTCGAGCTTTTGCTCAGAGAGTTTATGCCTCAACTGAAAAGGAGTACAATTTAATCATAAAAGAAACCCTCTCTGGTACAACTCAGGAACATAAATGGTGGTCTACCCTTAAATCTGCACTCTTTGGTGTAGATGCAACAGTTCCTTCTTTACTTAAACCAGATGGCTCAGTCACTCACTGTCCAAAGGAAAAGGCAACCCTTTTGGCTGATGTTTTTGACAGTAAACAGAGTAATGAAAAACTTGAACTTCCTCATTCCTGTTTTCTTGAGGCTAAACTAACTAGTTTAGCTTTTCGATCTCGTGAGATTAAAGCTCTGTTGATGGACCTCGATGCTTATGGAGGTGTAGACCCTAATGGTATTTTTCCTTTGTTTTTTATAAAGACAGCAGATTTCTTAGCTCCAAAGTTATCTGTTATTTTACGCAAGTTAGCAAGAAGAGGAGCTTTTAGCACTTGTTGGAGAATTGGTAATGTTACTCCTCTATGTAAATGTGTTTGTGGTAGCTCAAGTCCCACTGATTACCGCCCAATTTCCATAACTCCCATATTATCTAAAGTTTTTGAACGTCTTCTGGCAAAACGTCTTAATAGGTTTGCTGAAGGTAATCATCTATTCCCTAGTTTGCAATTTGG
>NC_090734.1:20617651-20647651 GCF_036898095.1 Palaemon carinicauda | reverse complement strand
ATAAATATTTAGTATCTTAAGAAAATTGGAATTAGAAACAGAACAAAGTTACAAAACAAGATCAATGAAAACTATCAGAAAACATCCAAAACCTATCAAAAAAAAAAAAAATTGCAAATGGAGGTAAAATCCAAAAGAGGTGAAATAAAATTAGCAGAATTATGCAAACCAATAAACAAACTAAAAACCTAAGAAATTCTTAAACACTGTCAGATGAAAATTCAGTGAACATTAATAAAAGGAAAAAACCTCATATATGATGAAAAGAAGACTTGGAACATGGTGTAAACACATGTTTGCTTTGAAGTATTGGAATGGAAATATTATTAACAATTGAGATGAAGTGATGAAAATCTTCAGAGGATTTCAATAAAATGCTATAAAATAGTGATATAAGCGATAGCTTTGCTGATAGAGATTATGAAGCACCTGAGCGGGTAACTAATAGGATTAGGAGAAGTAAAGTAAAGATAACATAACAATTTAGTTGAACATAGATGAGGGAGAATTCATAGTAGTAAAACTCACTAAACTTAAAAAAAAAAAATGTCTGCAAGAATGTTCTATACCTAAGACTTCGTAAAACTTTGTCATCATACAAATTCATGAAACGGAAGACACAAAACACCAGAAATTTTATCTCTCATTAAGTTTACCCTCAATAACATGAAAAGTATTTACAAAGATCATAATAAAGCCAGTAAAAACACGGCATGACTTTAAACAAGAAAGAGGGCAGGCAATCTTTAGAAGTGGGTATTCAATAGCTAATAGAAAAAATCAACAAATTGTGGCAACTCAATATGTATGGCATTTCTAGACGATTGGAATGTTTTTTATTCGGTCAACACCTCATCGGTAATGAGATCCTTTCAATGACAAGGAATAGATGAATCTTATGTTAGAGCACTTGAATATATCTTTAAAGGAAGTACAGCAATCTTAAAACTACATAAAGAAGTGAGAAGATTCCCATTGCGAAAGAAGTAAGATAGGTAGACCACATCTTTCCTAAAATATTGCAACATGCCTCGAATATTCTATAAATTTAGATTGGAAATATTTAGGAATTAATTTTAATGGGGAATTCATAAACAACTAAAAATTGGCACATAGATAGTTCTGTTTAGTGATTCATAGGAAGAATTGCAAAAGATGATAAAATATATTAGTGAAAGTAAAAAATGGACCGAAAATGAATGGAAATAAAACTAAGGTAATGTTCAATAAAATCGCACACAAAAAACAAATAATATTTGTGGAGCAACTTTTACAGATGTTTAATGAATATCCGTACTTAGGACCGCCAATAAGTGATTAACCCCAGGATCGAAAGTAAAAGAAGAATAAGCAGATAATGGAAAGCTTTCGTTAAACGAAATGAGATTTTGAAAATTGATATGTAACTTTCTCTAAAAAGAAAAGGTATTTATTGAGATGGGCCTGCAAGTATTAACTTACGCATGAGAAACTTAGAGCCTTACTAAATATTAAGAACAGAAGCTAGATGTAAGTCAATTAGCCATGGAGGAAAAAATGATGGGAATAACACTAATAAACAGGAAAAGAGCAACAAGGATACGTGAGCAATCTAAAGTTATATATATATATATATATATATATATATATATATATATATATATATATATATATATATATATATATATATATATATATATGTGTGTGTGTGTGTGTGTGTGTGTGTGTGTGTTTGTTTGTGTGTGTGTGTGCGTAAGTGTGTGCATGTGTTTATACACACATTGATATATATATATATATATATATATATATATATATATATATATATATATATATACATGTTTATATTGTGATGTATACATGTGTATATTGTAACGTATACAACCCGTCACAAATAACGACTAAATACTTCGATAGATATGCAAATACACACTCAAGGGCTCACCTCTATTACAGTTATGACTACTTCCTCTCCCCACTACCCGAGGGACGGAGAGAGCTGAGCGTGATGGGATATATATATATATATATATATATATATATATATATATATATATATATATATATATATATATATATATATATATATATATATATATATATATATATATATATATATATATATGTGTATGTATATATATATATATATATATATATATATATATATATATATATATATATATATATATATATATATATATATATATATATATTTTAGTGTGATGGGATATATATATATATATATATATATATATATATATATACACATATATATACATACATTATATATATGCATATATATATATATATATATATATATATATATATATATATATATATATATATATATATATATATATATATATATATTACATAAATGAGATATACTAGCCAATAAAATAATTTATTCATTTTTGTTTTCTTAAATATTTTTTATTTAGTATATGAAAGCCTGATGAAGGAGTTATAATAGTTTTGATAACAACAACAACAACAATAATAATAATAACAATAATAATAATAAAAATAATAATAATAATAATAATAATAATGGTGATGATGTTGATGTTTAAAAAAAGAATATAAGGAAAAGTAGTAGGTCACCAGCTAGCCGTTGAGATCCTACTGCTAGAGAATTTTTTGGTGTCCTTTGACTAGCCTGACAGTACTACATTACGCCCTTCTCTCTGGTTACGGTTATTTCTTCCTCTTGCCTACACTTACACCGAATAGTCAGGCCTATTCCTTACAAATTATCCTCTGTCCTCATATACCTGACAACACTGACATTACCAAAGAATTTTCCTTCATCCAAGGGGTTAACTACTACATTTTAATGGTTCAATTACTACTTTTCTCTTGGTAAGGGTAGCAGAGACTCCTTAGCTATGGCAAGCAGCTCTTTTAGGAGAAAGACACTCCAAAATCAAACCATTGTTCTCTAGTCTTGGAATAGTGCTAGAGCCTCTGCACCATGGTCTTCCACTGTCCTGGGTTAGAGTTCTCTTGTTTGGTGGTGATGTTATTCTTAAAATATTTTATTTTTTCTAGTTTCCTTTCCTCACTGGGCTTCTTTTCCCTTTTGGAGCCCTTGTGCTTATAGTATCTTGCTTTTCCAACTAGGGTTGTAGCTTAGCAGTAATAATAATAATAATAATAATAATAATAATAATAATAATAATATTGGTTTTTCTACTTTGACAACATTAACCTTTCTAATGACCTACACTTTCAATAAATCATAGAAAACTAATCTATTCTGGTGTGCTTCATCCGAGACTATTTCTTATAATGGTTAAAGTTCAAAATTAGATCAGAAAGACTTGAGAAAGACTATATAATATATCTTATTACAAAACTTTGTTTTTATCATAGGAAATAAAGGTTAATTAATTTTATAGTCTATATTAATGAATGTTCAAAACATTGAAGGTTATATGCTGACCTGTTGGAAAGCATAAATCCTTCAGCTGATTGACTAATCAAGTCTTCATGGCCCACCTCAATTTCATGGTTATCTCCCCTCTCCTTGTGCCAATTTCATGCTGCGGTGAATCTATCTTGTCATTTGCATCATGAACCCTGCACGTTACTTCCACCCAATCGGTTTATCGGTGGTATGTTATCAACTGTGTTCATCTGTATAGAAACCATTTATTATTCTTACGAGTTGCTCTCCTTAGTGTGGGCTATGGCGATACCTTTC
Source organism: Palaemon carinicauda (assembly GCF_036898095.1). Classification (NCBI taxonomy): domain Eukaryota; kingdom Metazoa; phylum Arthropoda; class Malacostraca; order Decapoda; family Palaemonidae; genus Palaemon; species Palaemon carinicauda. The sequence continues at coordinate 20,643,966 of NC_090734.1, read as the reverse complement.
GTTAGACTTCTTTATTTTCTTTCTGATTACTTTCACCTGGTAAAGGCTTTTTTTGTGTGTGTGGATAATATGCATTACTTATTTCTTGATGTTTGTCCTTGTTCTGAATTATCCAAACATAAAATTGGTGAATATTTTATTTGAATAATCATAATGTTTAAATGTTTTCAATAGAAAGAGTTTTGAACATCGAATACCTAGAGCATGAAGCAAATCTGAGTATTTTTATGAGACCAGGACGTGGACTAGTTGAATTAGTATTTAAGGATTAAATGCATTCAGACAATGATCAGATGGACTGTCTGATATCTAAGGATGTGTCAGGAGAGAAAAATGATGGAACATACAAGTACATGAAGTCTGAAATTAACTGGAAGACTGACGATGAATGATTGGGTAATGATGAACGGAGGTTAGGAGGACCCTTACTAAAAACTGATATTTGTTATGAACCAGACGTAACATAATTTTATATTTTTGGAGTAAATTTAATTTTCTTCGTTATGGAAAATTCATCAAACGCATAGCGTTCCATTCGATAATAATACAAATTGTTTTAAATATGGGGTCATTATAATACCTGCTTATCTGAATGAAACTTCTGTTCTAATATAAGGTACTAATCAAGGGGTTCCCCCTAAAAAAAGGGTTCACATTCACTATATATATATATATATATATATATATATATATATATATATATATATATATATATATATATATATATATATATATATATATATATATATATATATATATATACATATATATATATATATATATATATATATATATATATATACATGTATATATATATATATATATATATATATATATATATATATATATATATATATATATATATATATATATATGAGTCTATTTTGAGTTTATATAAGAACTTGGAGAGATGAATCAATAACTTTCAGAAGAAATTCTATTCAAAGGAAATATGAATCCAAAGCCATTTGGCACCCTTTCCTCAACAACCGAATATGATTTGAATCCACCATGATCTAAGTCTCCCATTGGGAGACTGATAGATTGTGCTTTGTGAGTCTTCCCCTTGGAATTACTCTCTATAATAAAACCGTTCATAAAAAACAAGTTACATATATGATAACCAAACTGATATTCGTCACAACAGGACGAAGTTACGAGGATTTCAAGCTAACCACCATCATTTCTGCCCAAACACTAAGGTAAATTATACATGAAGCGCCCAATGCAATATGGACTTCACTGCGGAAGAAATATTTGAAAGTAAACAAGTTTCAAACACAAAACAAATATTTATTTTTATTTGAAAAAACTAGTCTTACATATAAAACATATATAATAATTGGTGACCAATATTTTTTTTATCATTAAGCTTAATATAATCATAAATGTATACATCTTATAATAAATATATATATATATATATATATATATATATATATATATATATATATATATATATATATATACAGTATATATATAGATAGATAGATAGATACGCATATATATATATATATATATATATATATATATATATATATATCTATATATATGTATATATATATATATATATATATATATATATATATATATATATATATATATATATATATATATATATATATCAGATATATATATATATATATATATATATATATATATATATATATATATATATATATATATATATATATATATATAGTATATTCAATTATATATATATATATATATATATATATATATATATATATATATACATATAACCATTTTTAAATGATGGTTAAGATTGAAATTCGAAATATACTTCGCACGATGAAAAGACTCATTACTACAATACTGAAGGCTAGTTTTTGGGTAATCATGTAAATCCTTCATTTCACACCACAGGCCAATCTTTCAGTACAAACTAACTCCATACACGGTCAAACTTGTTTACAAACCTCTAGTTTGACAGTCTAACCTACATTTGTGGTGAGCGTGTATAGGGACCCTTCCACTTGAATCCACCTATAACTGTCTATAGGTATCGGTATGTATATACCTACTGTTAGAGCAAATAATGTGGGCAATTTGTTCAATCCGGTTGAATCAAGTTTCTTCACATGTCTGAGAGTGTAGAGTTGAAACTTCGTGAATTATTTTCATGTATTGCAAGTGTCACAAATATCTCATTCTCAAAGAAGAATATTTCCTACTGATTCAGGACATTTGTAAATCTAGTCTAGTTAAATACGACATCATTCGGAGGAATACAGTTGAACTTCGCAAATAGTTATTATAGAATTCCAGTAAAAGAGGAAGCGACCAATAACAAACGGTGTTGTGGTGAATATTCATCAAAGGGCCAGGTTGATCTTATTGACATGTACTCTGTGTCGAGAAGAACCTCGAAATGGATTATGTTGTACCAAGATCACTTGACAAAGTTTTGTGTTCTGCGTCCACTCATATCAAAGCATACAGTTGAATTAGCATTGCAACTAGATGATTTCTTTCTACTTCTTGCTACTCCTGTAATTCTTTAATCAGACGATGCTTCTCAGTTTACTGTTCAGATTAGATTATCACTGAACACTGAACACTGACCTCAATTATCCATCGTTCATAGCAAGCAAAGATACAAACAGCATCAGAACTTTGCAGAGGATACAAATTATGACATAAAGGGCATGCTTGTAGTGTGGATGACTGGCAATAACTTGACGGACTCGGTAATAGGCATAAATCTATTCAGTTATCCAAGAACTGTGATTGCTGTATAAGAATCAAGAGAAATAAATATGCTGCAATGTTCGGTGTGAATGCCAGAGTTGGACTGACATCAACAACACTTCCACAAAAAATCCTCAGTTGGCTGCATTCTGAATAAGACTTCACGACACTGCTTCAGGAATCAGCAACCGATATCACTACGCATGAAACAGAAACTATAAATGTAGAGTCAGTAGCAGCCAAGATAAATGGGCCAGAAATACAGCATGAGCCTACATACATGTATCAACCACACATTCCAACTTACAGCTCCAAGTGAGTCTCAGAAACAACAAGCAGAGCACACTGTACATTGAAGAAAAGCCAAATAGAGTTAATGGAGTGAGATAGGTGACAGCATTGTTCTCCCATTCTTTTAGTTGATCAAGGTCATGACGACCCCAGAAACATCTTGGTGATATAAGTAGCATACAAGATCAATGCTAAGTGGCCACAGAAGGTGGCATTCTAAAAGGAAGCTATTATAGGAATCATTTTGACAGTTTGATATGTGGCCTGAAAGATGGCTGAACATTAAAAGAGACATATATTTTTCTCCAAGAAGCTATTATCATAGAATTTATCAGTGGAGGACAAGGGGTTCTTGTAATTATAGTCGTAGGAAATGTTAAACAAACCAACGGAAATGTTTCATATCTAAACAGCTGTAAAATAATTGATACCATAGTAGTGTCCAATGCAATAACATGTAGCCTAAATCAGTAATTGTGTTGTCATATGTTTTTTTTCTAGTGTCCAAGCAAATTACGTTTGAGCTGCCATCGTACTTTTATACTTTCTGTTAATTTTTATGTTAATAGAACTATTGAGCCATGTCATTTATTTTACACAACCTAGTAGTAACTCAGAAATTGGTTTGGGAGGATATGGCCCCATATATCTCTATGAGGTCACTGGCAGCTGGGTGATGGAATGCTTCTAATCCTGATACCGTGCAGATGAGCTTACTCAATCTAGTATGGACCGCTACGAGTCACTTGCCTTAGTTAGATAGACACTGTATATCACAAGGAACTGGCTATCCTATGACGAATTTAACCTGTACCATTTGTGTGTCACACGATCGTACATAGTAACAACATTTCTCCTTTTGTATATATTATGCTTTGTATCTTTGCTCTCCTCTTGCTCTGACAACAGCTTGTATCAACTGTTAACAGAACCACTTGCCAGTAAATGTGTAAGTAGGCCATCGCTCGTAGCGGTGGCCTCCCGTGTTTCTAATCTTTTCTTTTTCCATGATGCAGGAACGGGCGTACGATTTTTCGAAGACACGGATGCTTGTCGTTCTCTTTTGCCAAGGGAACTCTTCAGGACATGACGTAGTCTATCTAAGTCTGCCAACGTCCGCCTGGTAGCTGCCAACGGATCTGCGATACTCACCTAAGGTTACGAGAACCTCACATTATCATTTGGAAGCGGCAAATTTAATTGGAAGTTTCTCGTTGCTGATGTAACATTGCCAATCCTCGGTGTGGATTTCCTCTCTCATTTCCAGCTTCTGGTTGATATCCCCCACCGACGATTGGTCAACGCAGATCGTACTTGTCGACACCTCTTCAACCTGCCCCCTCCAACCTGGCTCTCCATATCAGCGCACCCATGGATGCCTATGCCAAACTCCTCATGTCGTACCCGGAAGTTTTCCCTCCAGAACTTCGCTAAACACCCACGACTCCTGCTAAACACGGTTTTTATCACCATATCAAGATGACGGGACCCCCAGTCTTTGCCAAATTCAAACGTCTGGCATCAGATCGATTGGCAGCTGCCAAAAAGACGTTCTCCGAAATGAAAGAAATGGGCCTTTACCAAAAGGCATCCAGCCCATGGTCGTCACCCTTACACATTGTCCTGAAGAAAGATGGCTCCTTCCGTCAGTGTGGGGATTACAGGCCCCTGAACATGCAAGCAGGACCGAATCACTACCCCCTCCCAAACATCGCCGACGTGACCTCCTACCTGCACACAGCGAAGGTTTTCTCCACGCTTGACCTCCTGAAGGGGTATTATCAGGTGCCTATGAGCCCAGAAGACATCCCCAAGACCGGCATCACTACTCCCTTCGGTATATACACCTTCAATTACTCCTGTGTTTGCCTTCGTGATGCTGGGGCTGCTTTTCAACGTCTCATGGATGGAATCTTAGGGGACCTCCCCTTTCTGTGTATGTTACGTGGACGACATACTTATGTTCTCTTCCTCAAAAGAGGAACACCTCTGTCACCTGCGCATCGTGCTCGACCACTTACAACAAAATGGCCTTGTAGTTCGGTGCGACACGTGTACCTTTGGCGCCAATGAAGTGTCGTTCTTAGGGCACCGCATCACTCCTAAAGTAGTCCATCCCCTCCCTGAGAAGTTAGCAGCTGTTCAGAATTTCCCCACGCCCTCGAAGGTCAAAGCACTGCAGGAACTCTTGGGCATGATCAACTATTATCACCGTTTTCTGCCAGCCATTGCCGCCACTCTTGCTCCCCTCTACGCCTCCCTCAAGGGTAAGCCAAAAGACCTGAAGTGGGGTCCTATTCAAGAAGTGGCCTTCTGCAATGCAAAGAATACCCTATCAACCGCTGCTGCTCTCACCTTTCCCGTCCCACATGCCCCTCTCCTTCTGTCCACTGATGCCAGCAACGTCGCTATAGGTGTAGTACTCGAACAGGTGGTCAACGGCTCGCCCCGCCAATTGTCATTCTTCAACAGAAAACTGTCCAAGGCAGAATCGGGTTATTCTACCTTCGATCGCGAATTGCTGGCGGTGCACTTGGCTGTCCGTCCCTTTCGCCATTTCTTAGAAGGTATGCCATTCGTCATTCGCACAGACCACATGTCTCTGGTGCACGCCTTCACTAGACAATCTGATGCCTTGTCCGCCCGTCAATGCCGACATCTCACCGCCGTGGCTGAATACAGTTGCACCCTTCAACAAGTCCCTGGGTAAATGAATCCTGTTGCAGATGCCCTGTCAAGAAACATGTTGGCCACCGTTCAACTGGGATTCGATTACAACGCCTTGGCTGAAGCCCAATGACAGGATCCATAGTATCAAGCATTTAGGACATCCTGCACGTCCCTCCGTTGGGAAGACGTCCTCCTCGACGACTCCAACATCACCCACCTCTGTGACATCAGTACTGGTAGACCGCGACCGTGGATTACTGCTCCCGTGCGCCGACATGTGTTTGATTTCATTCACGGCCCTTCACATTACGGCATTACTAAGGATGCTAAGGATTGGGTCCGTGCCTGTATTTCTTGCCAAACTTCCAAAGTACATCGACACACCAATTCAGGAGTGGGCACCTTTCCTCAACCTCAGCGTTATTTCGCCCACATTCACATTGACGTTGTAGGCCCCCTACCCATATCACAAGAACATCGTTACCTGTTTACCGTCATCGACCGCTCCACTCGTTGGCTTGAAGCCATTCCCATGGAAACTGCAACGTCCGCCTCAAGTACATCTGTCTTACTCTCAGGATGGATAGCAAGATTTGGTATCCCTGAGCATATTACTTCTGTCAGGGGTACCACTTTCACCTCTCAATTGTGGACATCATTAGCGAATCTTCTGGGCATCACCCTACATCAGACAACTGCCTACAAACCCGCTGCCAATGGAACGTTTTCATTGCACCCTCAAAACAGTTTTGAAATCCCGCTGCAAGGACTCCAACTGGTTTACTCAGCTTCCTTCGGTTCTCCTGGGACTAAGAACTACTCCTAAAGACGCCCTGGACGTCTCGGCAGCTGAAATGGTTTAGGGCAACCCGTTGGTCATCCCTGCCGAATTTTTTTCCTTCTACAACCTCCTCCAAATATCTCCAGTGCATACGTCACGTCATGGAAAAATTTACTCTATGCCGCCAGACTTACAAGCCCCCAGCGAAGCATTACATACCGACAGACTTGCACTCTGCAACACACGTCTTCCTACGCAACGACACTAGCAAACCATCGCTAGCACCCACTTACACAGGCCCTTTCCTTGTGATCCGACGCAATCCGAAAGCATTCATACTAAACGTTCGTGCCAAAGAAGACTGGATCTCCATTGATCATCGTATATATTATCCTTTCTATCTTCGCTCTCCCCTCGCACTGACAGAAACTTGTATTAACATGTCTGCCTATTTCATTGTTAATTGTGACCTTCTTGCCGGGACCTAGTGTGTTTATATACCAGATGTGTCTATAATAAAGTACTCAGTTGCATTCATCTCGCCTTTGGTTCACAACCTCTCTTGGCTCGTCACAAACCTATGAATCATCAATGGATTTAGTCAGACAATAGAAAGATAATATGACTGAATGACTCCCAGTCCCTCGCGTGGCGGAAGGCTAAGAATCTCCCGGTTAATAAATACTAAAGAAAAATTGAAAACTGGTGATTTCAATATTAGAACCATGAATCAGATTGAGAAATTAAAGCAAGTGGAGAATGGATTTATGAAACAGAGTTATGATATTTTGGCTCTAAGTGAAACATGTTATAAGAGGATTGGTAAGGAAAAATTTGACCAAGGGAATATATATATATATATGTATATATACATATATCTATATATATATATATATATATATATATATATATATACATATAAATATATATATATATATATATATATATATATATATATATATATATATATAATTATATATATATATATATCAAATATATATATATACTGTATATATATATATATATATATATATATATATATATATATATATATATATATATATATATATATATATATATATATATATATATATATATATATATATAGATAGATAGATAAATATATATATATATATATATATATATATATATATATATATATATATATATATATATATATATATATATATATATATATATATATATTTATATATGTATATATTCATATATATATATATATATATATATATATATATATATATATATATATGTATATATATATATTTATATATATATATATATATATATATATATATATATATATATATATATATATATATATATATATATATATATATTATAGCCACGAAAGGAAAAATTAAAAAGACTTGATTGGAGTCAGTACTTTCATCCACTCGGCACATTATCAAACTCAGCAATGAGAATACATATACAAAAAAATCGTATTTATACAAGATTTATATATGGAATTTTTTGAATCTAGATTAATTCCTTCAGTGTGGTCTTCCCAAATTTTGTGGTATCGATATATCGATGATGTTCTAGGTATTTTAGAAGAAAATTTTAATATTGAGGGTTTTGTTTCAATCATTAATTCATTAGTACCATCAACAAAATTCACTATAGAAAATGAAGAAAATAACCGTATCCTATTTTTAGACGTTTTAATAGTTAGAGAAACAGATGAATTTAAGTTTTCCATATATAGAAAGCCTACAAATAATTATTCATATGTACATTTTTACTCCGGTCACTCTAAAAATATAAAGCATTCAGTTTTTTCCTCCATGTACCTTAGGGCATTGAGAATTTGTAGCCTAGATTACATTGAGGACGAGTTCACTAAAATAGAAAAAATTGCAACAGATCTTTGTTATCCCAAATATTTCTTAGAAAAATGTATGAATAAGGCTAAGAAAACATTTTATAGTGTCCAATTAGAGAGGAGTAAAACAATTAATAATATGCTTTGTTTGCTATTTCATGTTTGTTTTTCAGATGTTATACCCCTTTTGAAAAAAGTAGACATTGCTGTAGTGTTTAAATATAATTGTACATTAAAAATCATGTTAATTAAGAATAGTTCTGGAAATGATAATAATGTAATATAAAGCATTCCTTGTTGAGAGTGTAACCTATTTTATATCGGCCAAACAGCAAAAAGTATACCAGTCAACAGCATCAGGTGGCCGTCTCCAGGTGTTCTCATAATAATGCCTTGGCCTACCACTGGTTAGGGTCAAGTCACAGAATTGGTTGGGCAAAGGCGGAAAAAGTAATCCATGTAAATGACTATTTTCAAAGGAATATTGTTGAATCATTTTTAATCTCCTGTACTCAAGGTAGAAATTTGAATCTAAGCCCAGGTCTGTTTTCCGTTAATCCAGTATTATCCTTTTATCTAAAATCTGACATCTCCGGAATTATTAAGAAACTGACAGCTGTTGGATCCTCTTCTCCTGTATAAATACGATGTTTTTGTATATGTATTCTCATTGCTGAGTTTGATAATGTCCTGAGTGGATGAAAGTACTAACTTCAATCAAGTCTTTTTCATTTTTCCTTTTGTGGCTAAAATACATTTTATATTCATCACATGTCAGCTTTCGTGATTTCTACACACACACACACACACACACACACACACACACACATATATATATATATATATATATATATATATATATATATATATATATATATATATATATATATATATATATATATCATCTCCCTCTCTGCCTATTGACGCAAAGAGCCTCGGTTAGATTTCACCAGTCATATCTATCTTGAGCTTTTAATTCAATCCTTCTCCAGTCATCATCTCCTACTTAGCGCTTCATAGCCCTCAGTCATGTAGGCTTGGGTCTTCCAACTCTTCTAGTGCCTTGTGGAGCCCAGCTGAACGTTTGGTGAACTAACCTCTCTTGGGGAGTTCAAAAAGTATGCCCAAACCATCTTCATCTACCCATCATCATAATCTCATCCACATATGGCACTCAATTAATCCTTTCTAGTCCTGTCCTGACATTTAATTCCCAATATCCTTCTGAGAGCTTTGTTTTCAAATCTACTAAATATATTGGAGATTGTTCCATTGTCATACCATGACTCATGTCCATAGAGTAACACCCATCTCACTAAACTGATATATATAGTCTGATTTATATATGTAATATTAGGCGACTTGATTATTAAATTTTACGAAGCATAGCCATTGTCTGATTTTTTTTTTCAATCTTTCGCTAAACTCTAACTCTAAAAACACTGTATTGGAGATCATTGTTCCTAAATACTTAAATGATTCTAACTAATTAATCCTTTCTCTTTCCAATGATATTTCTTGTTCCATTGCATACTCCGTTCTCAACATCCGTGCCTTTCTTCTATTTATCTTCAGCCCCACCTCGTGTGATATTTCATGCATTCTGGTAAGCAAGCATTGCAAATCCTGTGTGTTCTGCTAACAAGGCCAGCATCATCAGCATACTCTAGGTCTGTTAAATTCCTATCACTGATCCAGACTAATCTTTCTCCACCATCTCTGACTGTTCTACGCATTACAAAATCCATGCGGAGGATAAACAACATAGGTGACCACCTATTCCCTTGGAGTACTCCGCTCCTTCCTGGGAATTCATTTAATAAGACTCCATTAACTTTGCACTTGCTACGGTCATGAACAGACTTATTTAAATTCACATATTTTAGAAGAATTCCATGGTAATGCAGGACTCTCCACACAATTGGCCGGTGCACACTATTAAAGGCTTTTTCATTGTCCACAAATACCATCAAAAAGGGGATTTCTATATTCCACGCACTGCTGTAAAACACGTCTCAAAATGAAAATTTGGTCAGTGCAACTTCTACTTTTCTAAATCTTGCTTGTTCATCTTTCAGCTTTTCCTCAATCTTTCTCTCCAGTCTCTTTAGAATACGCATACTATATATATATATTTATAACAACTGACGTAGGTGTTATGCCTCTGTAATTATTGCAATCAGTCAGGTCTCCCTTTTTTGCTATTTTTATCAACACTACTAACTCCCATTCATCAGGTTTGGCCTCTTCATGCCACATTCGACAAAATAATCTTGTAAGTAGTCGTGGAGTTTCTTCATTTTTGGCCACTATCATCTCTCCAGTTATTCCATCGTATCCCAGGGCTTTCCGTCTCTTTATTTTTTTTTTTAGAATAGCTTCGACTTCAAACACACTGAATTCATTCTTGGGCACATCAAGGTGTTCTTCAACTTCAGGTATAGCAATCAAATTATTTCCTTCATATTACCTATTCATAACCTAACTAAACTGTTCCATCCGACGTTGTCTTTTTTCATCTTATGTTGCTATAACAGAATCATCTCCCTTTTTGATAGGTATATGCTGCTTCTTCTTCGCCCAGTCGAGATTTCATTAATAATTCTATGATAAATTCTTACACCATAGCAACTTCCTGAATTCATAGCTTTGCCAGCCTCATCTGCTTTACTGTCTAAATATTCTCAACAGTCGTTCCTGGCTTTTCTTTTGACCTTACTTTCAATACTGGAATACTTAGCATGGTGTACCTAGTAATTTTTAATAATAAATTTCTGTCTTTGTCTCCTTTTTAGTGTTACATGTATCATTTGATATCCATGGATTTCTCCTAGTTACTGAGTGTTCCAAGACTTCACTACCAACTGACTGATATATGTTCTTAATATCATACCATTCTTAACTAATTGTCTAATCTTTGTCTCTTAAAGCCTATAAGACTGGAAATTGATTTTTACATGCTATTGAAAATATTTCTCTTTGCTATTTTTCTAAAAGCTTACTTGTATCAAACCTAGGTATTCTATATATCTTTCTGTCGGGTGCTTTCAGTTTTAATTCCAGTGTGGAAATAAGGAGGTGGTGATCACTACCAATATGCACCTCTGTAGTTTCTTACATTTCTCAGAGTCCTTCTTTTCTCTTTATTAATGGCAATTTGATATATCTGATTTTTGTAATTGCCACATGATGAAGTCTATATATACTTGTAGATGTTCTTGTGTAGAAAAAGAGTACCCCCAATGACAAGATTGTTTGCTAAACACAAAGTTATGAAATGTTCTCCATTTTCATTTGCAACTTCGCCAAGACCCTCGACATCCATCACATTCTACATCCCTTGATTGTTTCTTCCAACTTTAGCATTGAAGCCGCCAATCACCATCTTCATATCTGTCTCAGGGATTTCATCTATTATCCTCTGCAATTCTTCATAGTATTTGTCTTTGCTTCCTTCAGGGGAATCATTTGTTGGGGCATAGCAAACTATGATACTCATATTTCACTGTTTTGATTTGAACTTTGCTAGTAAGATCAACCGTCAGGAATCAGGAGTAAAAGCCGAAGAGACAGCTTGCCCATCGCCTTAAACAAAATCCGTCACCCTGCTGCCAGTGACTTCATCGAGATTTACGAGGGCATTTCCTCCACACCCAAAGCTCTCATTACTCCACCAAGTTGCTCATCCGCTTATACGAGTATAACCGTTGCCAAACATGGATTGCTAAGATATTCCCACTAGCACGGTAGATATACCGCCTAGCTTGGTAGATATATCTCATACCATGGTCCTTCTCTCGTTATCAATGGTTATGTAATCTTTTAGTTTTTTTGTAAGTGTCGTATGGTGAAGTCCATCTATATTTGTGGATGTCCTTGTGCTGGAAAAAGAGTACCCTCAATTGAAAGATTATTTTTTTTAACAGAAACTTATAAAATGTGCTCCACTATCATTTCCAACTTCACCAAAACCATCAACACCGCTCACATCCTCTACACCTTGATTATTCCTTCCAACTTTATAAACCTTTTCCGTGGCAGTAGTCTAATTTCAGTGCCCACTAATTCCAAACTAAACTTACATATCGAAAAACAAATAATGATTCTTACAATTTGATTTTGCAAACTAAATAAAAAATGAACAATTTTGCCAATTTAAAATAACTTAACATCTTTTGCACAATCACCTGATCTTCCTGTACATTTACTTTACTTGAAATTTTTGAAGATTTATTTTAATTTTTCCAATGTTATTGTTTGCAATTCTCCTAGCTATAAGTTTCTTCCGAATTGTCTTATATAAGAAGGATGTCTCGGATTCAATATAATTATTTCTGAAGTGTAGCTGGCACACCTGAAAAGTGTTTAAATGCAATATTAAAGTACAAAACGCATTTTCATAAAAATGAGAGAGAGAGAGAGAGAGAGAGGGGGGGGGGGGTCAGCCGAAGAATGAGGAAGCAAGAATTGGAAGAGAAGAGATCAAAGTGAGAATGAAGTAGTAAGTAGTAAGGGGGGAAAAAAAGGTGTGAATGCCGAAGTAATTTTGTAAACAGTTTAGTAATCTTTTCATCATTGTACAAGAGTCTAATATTCTGTGACCAATACAACATAAAACATATAATGCAATTATAAATATCAAAACAATAAATATAGTACTTCCTCTACTGCTATAGTTATAAACATACCGGGTTCTCTTAATGGCGTGCAATAAGTATAGTCAATTCTTTTTAGTGAGGCAGATTTACACCGACTCGCAGGGGTGCCCTTTTAGAACGGAACAGTTTCCAGCTCTCTGATTGGTCAGAATGATCTTGTCCAACCAATCAGCGATCACGAAACTTTTCCGAGGTAAAAGGGCACCCTAGCGAGTCGGGGCAAATCTGCCTAACTAAAAAAAATGACTATAGGCTTTCTTCATCAGCATTTAGAAAGGAAAACACTCAGTTTCGGTCCAGTTCATTAATTTCCTTTGCAGTTTGGCACATAACACATAAAAGGGATTAGCCTGGATTCCAAAACAATCAAGTTTTCTGGAATAACAGCAGAAAACTGTGAAGAAATAGAGCGCGACCCTTTTACTCACTGCATATAGTAGCTGTGTGAAAGCACTACTCGTAACACATTGGGCCTTTCTTAACCCCCCCCCCCCCCCCCAATTACCGGCCTTCAGTTGAGACGGCCTTGAGTCAGTCCATACCTGTTAATCGTTTGGATCACTTAATTTCCTATCTTTTCTCGACGGAAAAAAAAAGTTTCAAATGCCTTAAGTATGTCCTGTTTTTTGGTTGTTATGGTAGAGGGAAATACGATAAAGATATCTCATTCTACCTCCTTCCAAAAGATGAAAACTTCAATAGAAATGGGCACACCTCTGTCGTAGCGAGTTAAAATTTTCCTTTACAGAGGGAAGTTTCTTTACTTGAGACCCAATGATTCAGATAAAGTATGCAAAGAGAAACTTACCATAAGGTTCATTGCACAACAAGTAACATGAAAAACTCTCTCAATCCAGGGGAAATTATATAACACTAGAAGGGGAACTCTGCCTTCCAGAGATGACATTTGCAGCATTCGATGATATCCAAGAGGAGCATTCTATAGACATGACATTTCAGGAGACCTTGGAAAAATACGTTGCATTGTATGAAAATTCCTTCAGTAACCATTGTTAATAACCGTACTTGATTCACATGAAGGAACCTGGATAAAAGAGATTTCTAAATCCCAAGGAGCGCTTGCTCATCACAGTGATGAATACCTATATAACAATTAGAAAAGATGGAGAGGTTGCTTAAGTGCCGCCATGGAGAGACAGTGTTAAAGACTAGTAATGGAATCATTAAGAAATTGTCGAGTGAGGTTAAAAGTTTTGTTGACTTACCTGAAGAGGTAATACGTTATTAGGCCTATGTCTTCTGTGGACTGATCTTTTAGAATACTGGATTTAAACAGAACGGTTAAAAAATATCAAATGTTTCAAGTGAACTTTCTATTATTAGATATCAGTGTCCTTATATTGTATATCTATTATTACATATATACCTTACATACAAAGTTTTCAATATAATTTTCTTATTTCCTTTGAATAGAATATTAATTCACAAGCTGTAATGTTTAACTATTGATAAAATAATAGTTTTCAGTCAGTCATTTCTCTATTTTTTTTATAAAACTAAAAACAAAACCCTAAGCTGTCTTTCTAAACAACGATTAATAAACAATTTATCTCTCTCTCTCTCTCTCTCTCTCTCTCTCTCTCTCTCTCTCTCTCTCTCTCATTCACACACACAGACAAGTAAAATAAAACTGAATTAGAGGAAAAGGATTGACGTATAATTTTTCTTTACTAGTACAGACTTTAAGGTTTTCTGATGATCTGTCAAAGAACTTGATCTCTTCACACCTATTGTCAAACCATTAAATGACGATACAGAGGAAAAAAAGGATTCCCCATGGAGGATTGGAAAACCTGGGCTGTTATGGAATTTACAATTTCGTAGGATCTTCTCATTACCTATTGGTCTTTAGAGACAGGCTAATCCGTCTTTTACTAGACTAGGTAAAAGAAACAAACTACGAAGGCCACAAAAACAAATCTATAACAAATGATATCATTTAATTACACATGAGATAAAAATAGAGTTGAGTATTTCATTCCAATATAGGTTAATGACTGCACATACCCGAGATGCCGCCATTTGACGGCAGCTCTTGACCGACCTTGGGTCATGCAGTCCCTTCTGCTAGTCCGACTACATCACCTCGAACGGAATGAAATGTACATGGGCCGTATAGTAGCTGAGATTGGGAAATCCACTTCTCTACCACCTCAGGTAGGTGGACACTTTGCCGCCTTGTAATGGAGGAATTCGAGCTCTCTCTCTCTCTCTCTCTCTCTCTCTCTCTCTCTCTCTCTCTCTCTCTCTCTCTCTCTTGGTTGATGAAGAGAGCAATTTACCAGAGGATAGAAACCATCTTGCAGTCCAGCTGTCCTATTGGGCCCTAATCTCTGTGATGGGCCATGATTCGTCTTGTCTGACCTCAAGTGATGTTTATCATAATTTACTGATATAACGCTACCAAATTTTATTGGATAATTGACCTTACTTTCATTCGTTCGTTCGCTCATTTTAAAGCGACTTGCTTATAGCAAGACACTGGGTATTGCGCTAAGGCAGCCAGTAAAAAAAATGCCTTTTATTTTAATCAGTGTAATCATTCTTTTACTTGAGAAGTCATTATTAAATGAATTTAAACGGCATTGCTTATCCATACCACTTCTTAATATTATTTCCTGAGAAAATCAACTAATTACCTGAGTTTTGATTTTTTGTTCCATTAGTCTAGAATAACTCATAAAAAAAAGGTGAAGCTTCTATTTTATTGAGTTTTAACCACGAGACTTTAAACATGCATATATATATATATATATATATATATATATATATATATATATATATATATATATATATATATATATATATATATATATATATATATATATATATATATGTATAATGTATATATATATATATATATATATATATATATATATATATATATATACATATATATATATATATATATATATATATATACACACATTATACATATATATATATATATATATATATATATATATATATATATATATATAAATAAATCTACTTATGATATACATATGTAGAATATGGAAAAGCCTTTGATAGTGAGGACTGGCCAATTTTGTGGAAAGACCTGCGTTATTACGCAATTCCTCTTAAATATTGGAATTTGATTAAATCTGTTCATGAGTATAGCAAGTGCAAAGATAATTTTAGTGGAGTCTTATCAAATGAGTTTCCAGTGAACAGTAGAATACTCCAATGGAATGTGTTGTCACCTATGTTGTTTATCCTCCTCATAGATTTTGTAATGCATAAAACAATCCAAGATTGTGGAGCAGGATTGGACTGGATTGGTTACAGGAAATTTGCAGACCAAGAGTATGCTGATGATGCTGTGCTTTTCAATAGAGAACCATAGGATTTGACATAATAGCTTACTAAAATGCATGAAATATCACACCAGGTTATGCTCAAGATAAATAGACGAAATACAGAAAGGATGCGAACGGACTATGCAATTGAAGATGAAATATCATTGGAAGGAGAAAGGACTATTGAGGTAAATCATTTAAGTATCTAGGAACTATGATCTCCAATACCAGGTATTTAGAATTAGAGCTTAGCGAAAGACTGAAAAAAGCAAATCAGACAATGGCTAGGTTTAGTAAAATTTTGAAATAAAATCGCCTGAATTTACGTATTAAAACCCGACTATATATCAGTTTAGTGAGTTCGATGTTACCCTATAAACATGAGTCATGGCATGACATATAAACAATCTCCAGTAGAATTAATATATTTGACAACAAAGTCCTTGGAGGGATATTGGGAGTTACATGGCAGGACGGAATTAGAAATTATACTATTCAGGAGATATCACTCGAGTGCCAATGTTGATGAGATCATTAGGCCTATGTGGGGTAGATGTAAATAGTTTGGGCACGCTCTCCGCACTCCCCATGAGAGTTAGTTCACCAAAGGTTTAACTGGGTTCCACAAGGCTCAAGAAGAGTTGGAAGACCAAGGCTTACATGGCTGAGGACTATGAAGCGTGAAGTAGATGATGAATGGAGAAGTATTGAATAGGAGCTCAAGGTAGAGACGTGTGACTGGCGAATTCTAACCCAGGCCCATTTTGTCAATAGGAGTGGAGAGGATGACGATGAGGGTGATGAATATGATGATGATGATGAATATTGTATATCATCATCAGCCGTCTATTGCGGATCAAAGGCCTCCACCATGTCCTTCCACTTGCGTCTGTTTATGGTCTTTATAAGCCATTCCACACCGGCAAACTGTCTTAATTCCTTATTATTATTATTATTATTATTATTATTATTATTATTATTATTATTTGCTAGACTACAATCATAGTTGGAAAAGCAGGATGCTATAAGCCCTGGGAATCCAACTGAGAAAATATCCCAGTGAGGAAAGGAAACATGGAAAAATAAAGTATTTTAAGAACAGCAACAACACCAAACCAATTATCCCCCGTAGCCTATAAACTATAAAAACTTTAACAAAATAAGAGGAAAAGAATAAGATAGAATAGTGTGCCCAGAGAACTCTAACCCAAGACACTGGAACACCATGGTGCAGAGGCATAGCTAAAGAGTCTCTTCCACCCTTACCAAGAGGAAAGTAGCCACTGGCCAATGATAGTGCAGTAACCCGCCAGGGTGAAGAAGAATTGTTAGGTAATCTCATTGGTGTCAGGTGTATGAGGACAAAGGAGAATATGTAAAGAATAGACCAAACTATTCGGTGTATGTGTAGGCGAGGGGAAAGGGAGCTGTAACCAGGGATTCAATGTAGCACTCTCTGCCCAGTCAAATGACCCCATAACTCTCTAGCGGCTGTATCTAAACGGGTAATCGCTTCCTTCTCCTCCTACCGTGTTTTTTATCTATTTTTTTTCTCAATTCTTGGGTGCCCATTTTGTTATTCCTAATGTCTATCTATTGTCCAATTCATCATCTAGTTTAGTTTGCTCTCGTATCCGTGTTTCTCTTTTTCTTCTGTCTCTTGGTGTTATTATTATCATTATTCAAAATAAAGGAGTTTATCTATTCATATTCCTCATCAGAGCAAGGCCAATAGGAAAAACATTTATACTTTTGTCTTTTGATTGTACATTTTCATAAATACGCTAACAACCTCAATATCTGCCATGGCAGCTTAAATATGAGAAATCATAATCAACCAAAGGCTAACATTCAGTCATTATTGGAAACCAGTTCAATTTGTGATAAGGTTTTCAATGGTGTTTCATTTCTTCAAGAAGTGGTACATCGATTTCTAAGACAACACTAATTTTTTATAATAATATAAATGACGCAGGGAAATGAGTAGACATTTAAAAACGCATAGCTCTATTATACAAATAAATACTATATCGCCAGTACATAGACTACCATAGCTTTAATCGTCACATCTATGGTTAATGATATACATAGAACATATCACTATTTTTCTTCATTGTAAAAGGTATGTATTCGCCAATATCGGTTCATTTATCTTTATTTTTTGTTTGTGAGCAACTTTATACAAACCTATATTACGCATAAACTACTGTACCAGTTTCCACGGAACTTGGCAAAAATGTGGGTGTATGACCCTTTGACAAATCCATTAGATTCCTAAAAAAAAAAAAAAAAAAAAAAAAAAAAAAAAAAAAAAAAAAAAAAAAAAAAAAAAAAGTGAAATAGAAGTACGTGGTGAAATTATGAGAAAAATGAAATTACTTGGTGCGGCAAAAATAATGTTGCCTACTGAGTGCCGTTCTAGTTTTCAATTAAACATATTTCTTTTGTCCAAAACCATAGTAATGTTTTGTCTTTCGTGATTTCCAGGATCCGCGTGAGTAAAGGATAGAGGAACCATTGACATGTGATCAAAGAATATACTTATATGAATTAGTTGACCTAATCTTATTTTAGGATGACCAAACTCTTGTCCTCAACATGGTCATTAAGACCTTTTAAGACTCTCGTTTAGTTTAATCATCAAATTAGGGACTGTTGGCTATAATAGATCACCACTAGGATATGAGAAAAGGGAGATAAATCAAATAAATACGTGAGTGATCTCTTCCCTTTAAAACTAGATGCTATCAAAACACTTATATCTGAAGTGTAAACGCACAAAAAAAATCCTTGGCAACTGATTTATTATAAAAGAATATGCAACAGTGTTGTATATTACTTTAGTTTAGCTTAAATTATAATCAACTCCATTTTCTGTTATTATATGGACGTCTTCATTACGTCATGCCTACGGTGGTTGGGCCGAACTTGAATTTCAATTTTCAAATCAGTGCCTGGCTCAGTGAGCTAGATAATACATCTTTCGTAACGTTCGTCTTTTCATAACCCTTTATAACGAATACAAAATAAAATGAAGTAATCAAGAAGATTCATTGCAAATTGTGAAGAATTTTCTTCACTCTTCTTCTTTCAATCGTATTTTTAACTCTCTCCTACTAATACTATAGCTTAAACGTTCTCTCCTACATTCAATTTTCTTTAACGAAACATAGGGAGGACTAATCTAAACCTAAACTTGTTGACAGCGGCGCACGCCATGCTCGTGACGTCACAGCGTAGATACGCACGATAGAGGGCCTTAGTGTAACCACGGCGTATGTTGGTTCTTTTCTTAAACTACGTGGGTCGAGATTAAACTCCTAAACTGAATTTTAAATATAAATTTCAATACTGCTGAATTAATGCATCTTATATTTCTCAATACCAATTAAGGTTTGTTAATTTTAAGATGTATGCCCATCGCACCAGTCCATTGCTAATAAATCATTTTAAATATTAATTTTTAGCAAGCCAGAATAGGTAGGATTGTTGTATATATAACCTCCCTCAGAGCAGCAATATTCATCTGAGTATTTAGTACAAAATCCTGCCTCCTCTGCACTCCTTGCAACAATATATTGCCCTGTCCTTAAGTACCGATATGGCACCCCAAATGGATTACCGTGCGCATCAAGCTCCTCACCTGTCTGGAAAGGTGAAGCCAGGTGATCTCTTCGACCTTAGAGTCGACCCCATTCAACGAGAAGCTGCCCTGGCCTGCTGACCTGCCTGGTCATTGAACCCATGCACCTCTGGTTCACCCCCCGCACCCTCTCTCCCAAAACTCGACTCGCAAAAGATTGCTGCCGTTCGGAGAGATTGAGAAGAAGAGGACCCTGCTGTACCTAGTTGCAGCCAAAGTGAGAATTTTTGGGGTGAGCCAGGCAAGAGTGCAAGATGCCAGTTAGTGCGACAACCAGGTCAACAGCTATCACGGGCATAGGACTATCTTCAAAAGGAGTGCAGGTACTACATCAATGGCCATAGTTATTTCCCCATTACTTAGCTTAGACTAATTTTAACTTGATAGGGAACCTGGCTTTTACACTATTCGGACTGTGTGCGGTGGGATTGTGTGTAAATATTTTTCCATTATTATTTCTTGCTTGGAGACTAACACAGTCTCTGGGTCACATGGGCCATGTGTCCGACCCCATTTCGATTTTTTATTATTGCAGACCACGTGTCTAACTAACTAATTTTCATCATTTTGAATTGCATTTTTATGATTCTATTTTGTCTTTGTTAAGATGTCCGTTTCTTTGATGTAAATTTGTGAATAAATCAATATTAGGTTAATTAAACCTTCTTAGTATTTTTGCTCCCTCATTTATTTAATGTTTAAACTGGGAATATTTGAAGAGTAAGTCTATAGGTGGTAACAGCGAGGAACTTTGCATTAATATATTTGCTTCGAAGGTAAAGATCCTTATCTTTATAAACTTTTAAACTACTTTACATCACTGCTCCCATTTTGGATTTTGTCTTAATTACATTAACGTAAAATAACTGTCCAGCATTTCATTGGGGTAGCTGGGACGGAGCCGGAACAGAGCCTGAGAATGAGATGACTATAGACCTGACAAAGCTAGAGTAGGCCATAAATTATTGATATTTCTACGTGTGGAGTACTCGGGCCTCTGGACAGTAAAATTTCCCCCTTTTGTATTTAAAGAGTGATGGTTAGTGAATTGTGACAGTAAAGTATTAGCAGGGTGTCTGTGCCCCGAGAGTAAGTGCTCATATCCTCCCCTGTTGAACTTTATGTAACTGTTATATGGAGACTTTCCCGGACTAAGTTCCCACTCAGAACATAACCATAAAAAATTCTCCACACGAGTGGTCCTTCGAACCGGATCTTTTACCTTTGACCTGTGAAGCTTTAACGTAATTAATCAGCTTGATTAAGCATATAGTAACTCGCTATATCACTTACCCACACGCACACAGCCAGTTTGTCGAATGTGTAATGCCCAGACTTTAATTGGGAAGAGAAATTTGTAATCATCATGATCTTTTTGTATCGACCACATGTTTAAGGAAAGAGCTACGTAACCAGGTTAATTTGTTGCTTGAATGTTCTCTACAGAAAGACTAGAATTTGTCGTAGGAACTTCACTTTGTCTCGGATCCGTTCACCCACGTGTTGTGGCGGAATCCACTTATACCAGAAAGTTCTAAGCTACTCGAACTAAGGTTTTTGTTGTTCAGACGCCGTGTTTACTGCTCAGCTAGAGCGCCGGTGTACTCGTTCTGTCAACTAATTTTGCTAGCTAAGCATCTAATTTGTAACATTTTGTACCTTGGTCTACCTTCCTTTGTGTCGTTTACCTTCCCTAACCAACCTTAACCTTTCTAACTAACGTCCCAGTATACCTAGCACGTGTCCTTGTCCTAAAGAGCGAATCAGCGTAACATAATTTTAAGTGTTCTTACGAGTAACGTAGAAACTTAACACCAAGTCCGTTTCATTCCACGTGTTTGTTCCGAGATGGCGGATCTTGTTTACAGCCCAAACTAAGGGTGCGTAATTGTTTGCTACCGTAAGTGAATTACTGCGAGTAGTTCATTTAAGTTCCTTTAGCAAGGAGATATTATTTGTGTCCTTTAGCGACGATAATTTTGTTTTACCTCCACGTGAGGGAAATTTTATATTTGTTTAGCTTTCACGAGAGTGCACTTTAAAGTCGTTGCCTTGTGCGCCTATTTACATTTTGAATAGTTCAGTGGTCGTCTTAGTGCGCCCGTAATTGTGAAATTGTCACAACAGTGTCAGCCTCGACCTGTTATTTTAACTTTTAACTTGAATCTTTGCATTCATAAGCCCGTGTGCTTTCTAATATGTTTCACTTTAAAGTAACTTAATTAGTCAGTATCGCCACGTGCGTATATAATTCATTTTAGTAAAGTGTTTAACGTCACGTGACCTGGGCATCGTCTGCTTTGTTAGGCCCCAGTCAACTTGAATTTTAAATTAATTTTGTTATTTACCTTTGTGTTGTCATTTAACCATTTTTTTCTCATCATGAGTAAATTTAAATGTTCAATTACCATGCTATTAAATTTGTAAAGTTTCATTTTCATGATCTTTTGAAATTCAGTTACCCCTTATTTGCTTTAACGAATCCGTCTATCAAACGTGGTCAATCCAAGAATGCGGACTTCATGTTTAACGTAAACAACCCTCCACCGCCTAAGGCGGAAACGCTTAGCCCCGAGGAGATTAACGCTAGGCTTAAGGAACAGGAATTGACGTTCACCTTTGTGTGTGAGGACGCAGACCTAGCACTTCATGCTCTGGCTTCTGTGGATTTTCCCAGCATGGGTCCAGAAGCCGTAAGTCATTTTAAAACCCTTATTGGTAAAGTAAGAGATGAACTTTGTAATTACAAGAATTTTTGGAGACGTCATTACGACCATCCCATTGTTAAATTAAATTATCCCGTACTTGCTGCCTGTTCAAGTAAAGTTGAGATTGCTTTTAATAGCCTCATGGCTCATCCAAATTTACTTATAAAACCTAATCAGTCTTGTTCTTCTTCGAATGCAACACCTTCAGTGACACGTCCCCTGATTGTAACTTCTAACGTCTCGCCAGGAAAGCACAATGTAATTAATTTTGCATCAAAACCCCAACCTGTTCAATCGTCACATTCCAGTACTATGTTGCCAACACGGCATACGATTAGTGAGTTTGTGTCAGTCCCACGTGCTCCGTCCTCATCTCCAAACCTTAAGCCGCCAGCGTTTGATCACCCTTAACCCCCTTTGTCTTTGCCGCCGGTGACAGTCCGTCCCGGAGGAAATACCATTCATTGTCTTGTCACAGACCCCCCAAGTGGTGGCGCAGATACCACACAACTTAACCGTGTGCGTGATGGCCAGCAGAGGCCTGTACCGGTAAATTCAGTAACTAAAACCGTACCATCCCATGGACCAGTGCTCGCTTTGCCTGACTGTCCTATTCTTAAGCCCGTAACTTCCGCTCCAATCAGTATTGAAGCTAAAACATCCACGTCAAAATCTGAAACCCGCTCTCAGAACGAGCCACGTGAACGCAACCTTAGGACTTTAGCAGTCAGAAAGGGACCTTTTGCACTGACGGTGGATTTAGTGAAGGTCACACATGTAGACCTAGCACCGGAGCTTAGAGCCTGTTTACGATTCATTTTGCTTGAGGATAACGGTACCATGAACATCATTCATTATTTGCATTCACTTTTGTATGGCACAACTGTAAGCCTTTATTATTTTTGCCAAGTCATTCAGCAGCATTTTTCGGTCAATCCCATGTTTTAACTTTGAAACGTAAATTTAATTCTTGCCTTGACAATTTGTCATTTTATTATAATCCCCCTGACATCCTTCAGCTCGTGCTGAATATAACTTTTCCTTTAATTGCTCCCCTTGCAAACGTTTTTCTTAAAGACGACATCCAAGACCCAAGCTGTCATAAATACGATGTCCCCATAGACCTAGTTCGTCTCGATTTATCATTCAGGCTAGTGTCAAGCAAATTTTCACCTTTAAACGCTGAGAAGATAAAGTAACTTTTCTCCTTTTGTCAGGCGATGAATACAAAGTTTTCATTACGCCAGTAATTTTCTTTGTAAAATCATTTAATGTAAAACGTTGGGTGTCAGACCGGGATTGGGATTCACCCCCATAATTTTTAATTTGTCATTAGACCGGACTTGTTGCTGAACTCTACCGATATTGGCTTACGTTTTGTTTGCTCTATCCGTACCCCTAGGGTGGGAAGAATTGAGTACTTTTAATCGTTCTGTTATTATTGCATCATACGTTTAAAGTTAAAAATGATCATTTACTTATATTAACGCTTCCGTGAAACATTGCCTGCGTGGTTCAATTTTCCCCAAATTCGCGTGAAAGCATAACTTTTGATTCAATTGATTTTAATTAACACTAACAGCGTTTTGTTAACTTCAAACGGACGATGATGTGAAGAACATCTTCACTCATCATTCAGCCAGTAACCTTATCTCAATCATACTAACAAGTAGTTTAATCGCATTTGCCGGAACTAACCCCTCTCCCTTTTTTCTCCCCTTTATCCCCAGGGTGTGAAGAATTCTCTTCACTCTTCTTCTTTCAATCGTATTTTTAACTCTCTCCTACTAATACTATAGCTACCCCTTAAACGTTCTCTCCTACATTCAATTATCTTTAACGAAACATAGGGAGGACTAATCTAAACCTAAACTTGTTGACAGCGGCGCACGCCATGCTCGTGACGTCACAGCGTAGATACGCACGATAGAGGGCCTTAGTGTAACCACGGCGTATGTTGGTTCTTTTCTTAAACTACGTGGGTCGAGATTAAACTCCTAAACTGAATTTTAAATATAAATTTCAATACTGCTGAATTAATGCATCTTATATTTCTCAATACCAATTAAGGTTTGTTAATTTTAAGATGTATGCCCATCGCACCAGTCCATTGCTAATAAATCATTTTAAATATTAATTTTTAGCAAGCCAGAATAGGTAGGATTGTTGTTTATATAACCTCCCTCAGAGCAGCAAGATTCATCTGAGTATTTATTACAAAATCCTGCCTCCTCTGCACTCCTTGCAACAATATATTGCCCTGTCCTTAAGTCCTGATATGGCACCCCCAATGGATTACTCTGCGCATCAAGCTCCTCACCTGTCTGGAAAGGTGAAGCCAGGTGATCTCTTCGACCTTAGAGTCGACCCCATTCAACGAGAAGCTGCCCTGGCCTGCTGACCTGCCTGGTCATATAACCCGTGCACCTCTGGCTCACCCCCCGCACCCTCTCTCCCAAAACTCGACTCGCAAAAGATTGCTGCCGTTCGGAGAGATTGAGAAGAAGAGGACCCTGCTGTACCTAGTTGCAGCCAAAGTGAGAATTTTTGGGGTGAGCCAGGCAAGAGTGCAAGGTGCCAATTAGTGCGACAACCAGGTCAACAGCTATCACGGGCATAGGACTATCTTCAAAGGAGTGCAGGTACTACATCAATGGCCATAGTTATTTCCCCATTATTTAGCTTAGACTAAGTTTAACTTGATAGGGAACCTGGCTTTTACACTATTCGGACTGTGTGCGGTGGGATTGTGTGTAAATATTTTTCCATTATTATTTCTTGCTTGGAGACTAACACAGTCTCTGGGTCACATGGGCCACGTGTCCGACCCCATTTCGATTTTTTATTATTGCAGACCACGTGTCTAACTAACTAATTTTCATCATTTTGAATTGCATTTTTATGATTCTATTTTGTCTTTGTTAAGATGTCCGTTTCTTTGATGTAAATTTGTGAATAAATCAATATTAGGTTAATTAAACCTTCTTAGTATTTTTGCTCCCTCATTTATTTAATGTTTAAACTGGGAATATTTGAAGAGTAAGTCTATAGGTGGTAACAGCGAGGAACTTTGCATTAATATATTTGCTTCGAAGGTAAAGATCCTTATCTTTATAAACTTTTAAACTACTTTACATCACTGCTCCCATTTTGGATTTTGTCTTAATTACATTAACGTAAAATAACTGTCCAGCATTTCATTGGGGGTAGCTGGGACGGAGCCGGAACAGAGCCTGAGAATGAGATGACTATAGACCTGACAAAGCTAGAGTAGGCCATAAATTATTGATATTTCTACGTGTGGAGTACTCCGGCCTCTGGACAGTAAAATTTCCCCCTTTTGTATTTAAAGAGTGATGGTTAGTGAATTGTGACAGTAAAGTATTAGCAGGGTGTCTGTGCCCCGAGAGTAAGTGCTCATATCCTCCCCTGTTGAACTTTATGTAACTGTTATAAGGAGACTTTCCCGGACTAAGTTCCCACTCAGAACATAACCATAAAAAATTCTCCACACAAATAGAAAGGAAAGTTGGTGTATTGATAAGATATTAGACAGTTCATGAAGCATCGAATATATTTTCAAAAATGTTCCTAGATTGCGTAATTATTATCTTGACATGAAATTGCAAAGAGTAGTAACAGAAAACTTTATCATTTGAAATTTAAGTGACTATTAACTTAAA
>NC_090734.1:20610151-20612651 GCF_036898095.1 Palaemon carinicauda | reverse complement strand
GGATATTTTATAACACATCTAAACGAATCATGATCGGTCATGATACTTTGATACTTAGCAATAATGCTTTGATATGTTCTAAACACCGACCTCAAGAAAAAAAAATTTTTGTTTAACGCAATATATACTATTGAGTTTACTTCAGGCTTCAAAACATCAATTTTAATATGAATATTAACTTTAAAATGTCATTATACGTCTTTAATTTCTTTAACTAATAGTGGTGCTTTTCAAATCACAATATACCTATAGAGTAAAAAAACTCCAAGTGGGTCCTGATCTAATATGTTTCTACATATAATACAGTGCTTATATGCCATTTTTCATGTTTTTATCAAAATTTTAACAATTCCTTCAATATCCGCTGGACTATTAGAACATACTGGATTTTAGTTCCCGCTCGCATCTATATTGCTCTTTTTCTTTTGGTATGCTCCTTTCATCATTCTTTCCATAGCTTTTTGAGTTGTAACTAGCTTATGTTCTACGGCTTTAATAAGGTTCCAAGATTATGATTCATAAGTTAAAACTTATAGGATCACCATTTTAGACATTTTTCTTTTCAGGGAAAGTTGCATTTTGTTTTTCATAATCTTTATTTTGTTTACCAAAAACTCTCCATCCCATGCATATAATTCTTTTAATTTCAGTCCCGCGTCCTAGGGAAATACTTATTGTCTTTCTTAACATTTCCAGATGATAGGTCATAAATCTTATTTATTGTGTCTTTGCATTTTCATCGGGCAATATCTCAGTTTTACTCATATCCATTTAAAGCTCAATATTTATGCTTTTTCTAATCAAATCTTCTATCACCACTTGTAATTCCTCCTATGATTCACTAAACACAACTATGTCATCTGAAAATCTTAAGCTGTTAAGGTATTTCTCAATAATATCAATTCCTACATTTTTCCAATCTAAATTCTTAAAAACAACTTCTAGGAATGCTGTGGATAATTTAGAATAAGTAGAGTTTCCCTGTCTAAATCCTTTGTTAATCAGAATTTTTTTTCATTATATGTAGGATTATGACTGTTTTACTTCCTGTCTGGATATCTTTATGTATTTTAACATAAAATTCGCCTATATCTTGTCTTTGAAGGGCCATCATCACAGCTGAGGAATTTACAGAATCAAAAGTTTTCCAATGCTCTATAAATTTTATACATAGAGGTTTGTCCATCTATATTGATTTTTCCATTAGGTGGTAGTTGGTAAGTTATGGGAATATGGTCAGTTGTTGAATACCCACTTCTAAAGAATACTTAATTTCTTGGTTGATCAATATCCAGCTGTTTTTCTATTCTACGTAAGATGATAAATATTTTATAAATTTTGGAGAGTAAACTTATCAGGCTATAATTTTTCAGGTCTTTTATGTCATCCTTTTTGTGAACTAGTAGAGAGAGGAATTTTTCCTAGCTGTAGGTGTAGAGTATTCCTGCAAACATTTTGTGTAAAGTTCAGGCAATTTTACACCTGGAACATATTTGCTTTCACATTTTATGTCAATTTTTAGGCAATCATATACACACACACACACACACATATATATATATATATATATATATATATATATATATATATATATATATATATATATATATATATATATATATATATATATATATATATATATATATATATATATATATATTTCAAATAAGCCATATATATTCATACATTAAAGTCTGGATTCTCTTAACGACCTCTTTGAGTGATTTTGCGTTGGGCTCTGATCCCGAGGTCGTTAAGAGAATCCAGATGTTAATGTATTATACTGTATATGGCTGGTTTGAAATATGAAAAACCTGTTTAAATGTGCAAAATTTATCATATATATATATATATATATATATATATATATATATATATATATATATATATATATATATATATATATAAATTTCCCCCTCATACTTGGGATCGAACGCCAGCCCCTTCTAATGAAATGCAAGGTCGAAACCAACCATGCCACGAGAGGCCATAAAAGAAGTCGGAACGTAACTGCTACCCAGCAGTT
Source organism: Palaemon carinicauda (assembly GCF_036898095.1). Lineage (NCBI taxonomy): Eukaryota > Metazoa > Arthropoda > Malacostraca > Decapoda > Palaemonidae > Palaemon > Palaemon carinicauda. Next base: position 20,610,625 of record NC_090734.1, on the reverse strand, counting down.
CAGAATTTACCTGGCGAGACATCAGTCTCTTACCAGCGAGTTTTCCCCGACTTCCCGGCCAACCACGTGAGACAATTGGTAGTAATTCATTCAAATTACCCCTAATGAGTCAATATGGATAAATATCAACACAACATCGTGTTCAAATAGAAATAAATTTCTACATCATACTTGGGATCAAAGGCTGGCCCCTTCTAATGAAAGGCCAGGTCGAAACCAACCATGCCACGAGAGGCCATAAAAGGAGTCGGAACCTAACTGCTACCCAGCAGTTCAGGATTTACCTGGCGAGACATCAGTGGCATGGTTGGTTTCGACCTGGCCTTTCATTAGAAGGGGCCAGCGTTCGATCCCAAGTATGTGGTAGAAATTTAAATATATATATATATATATATATATATATATATATATATATATATATATATATATATATATATATGATAAATAATGCACATTTAAACATGTTCTTCATAT
>NC_090734.1:20590151-20607651 GCF_036898095.1 Palaemon carinicauda | reverse complement strand
ATATAAGAAAATAAGAAGATCTCAATGCAAGTAAATCTCCCTCAAGAGAGGTATCGAAGAAAGTCGCCACAAACGAGGGAGATCTGCGACATATTTTGCAGATTCTGCTTATTAGATTTGCTGGGCATCTGGCTAGACTTCTCTTGCGAGAATTAGAGGAAAACGGAAAAATTTGCTAGAAAATACAATAAGTTCACAGCACATTTCTTAATGTGATAAAGGAGTTATTATTATTATTATTATTATTATTATTATTATTATTATTATTATTAGTAGTAGTAGTAGTAGTAGTAGTAGTAGTAGTACTTACGTCGTTGTTGTTATTGTTGTTGTTGTTGTTGTTTTTGTTGTTGTTGTTGTTGTTTATGAAGTAAAAAAAAAATAATGTCATTAACCCGGTAACAAGATTTCCAGTGTTTGGAAATAAAATCAACAAAACGCAAGTAATAAATAAAAAACAAGAAAATATCTTAAAAATTTAAGAATTATAAGAAAAAGAAATCATGAAAAAATGCTAAGCATTTTCCAGTAGTATCTATGTAATGGTTAGAAAAATAACAAAAGAAGCTTTTCTATGATTTGGAATTAAATAGTCTTCTTCCGTAGGATTTTTCACAGCATGAAATGATTTTATCAATTTCGGTATTTGGTATGTTTTAGATTATATATATATATATATATATATATATATATATATATATATATATATATATATATATTATATATATATATATATATATATATATATATATATATATATATATATATATATATATATATATATATATATATATACAGTAGAACCTCGGTTTACGAACGACTCCGCTTACGAATTTTTCGGTTAACGAAGTGACTTTCTCTGAAAAATTCGTCTCGGTTAACGAATATTGTATCGGTTAACGAATTTAAATTTCCCTCCCACGCGCCGTTTTTTGTGGAAAAGTGTTAACGCCGCGCTTCCTGATCGCATTTTTCATGGAAATAACTTAACGACAGCATCTCACAATGGAGTCACGTGACTCCTCCCAAGCATACCTACCACCCCCTAATCCCCTTTATTACCCCCCTTCACTCGTTCATTATCTCAGTATCCGCCGTCTCGATAGCATACATACTTAGTGAATTCGTGGACGATTTCTTTGTGATTTTTACACGTGGTTTGTGATTTGTTTTATTTTCATTCATTTGTGATTACAGTACTGTACTGTGTATTATTGTGATAGACAATGGCTCCTAAGATGTCGAAGAAGGAAAGCAGTAAGAAGAAGCTGATGATAACGATCGAGATGAAGAAGGAGATAATCGAGAAGCATGACCAAGGCATGCGTGTGAAAGACATTGCTAGTTTTTCAATCGCTCGCAGTCGACGATATGCACAATATTAAAGAAAAAAGAAGAAATAAAGGCCGCTAAAGTAGCTAAAGGTGTATCGTCGTTGTCAAAACAACGGCCACCTATTCTTGATGACGTAGAAAATTTATTAATGGTGTGGTTAAATGAAAAGCAGCTCGCAGGAGATTCAGTAAATGAGAACATGATTTGCGAGAAGGCAAGAACCATTTACGAGGGACTAGGTGAGAAGTGAGCCAGGCACATCAGCAGAAAAACAAAGTTTTAAGGCAAGCCGTGGTTGGTTTGAAAAAATTCAAGAAGAGAACGCGTATCCATAGTGTTGTTCGGCATGGCGAGGGGGCCAGCGCCGATACGAAGGCAGCAGAGTCTTTTGTGAAAGTTCAAAAGGCCCGTGGGACTCCGAGGACTACGTTTCCCAACAGGTGTTTAATTGCGATGAGACAGGCCTCTTTTGGAAGAAAATGCCCAGGAGGACCTATATCACGGCAGAAGAAAAGGCCCTTCCTGGCCATAAGCCCATGAAAGACCGTCTAACCCTGCTGTTCTGTTCCAACGCCAGTGGGGATTGCAAAATTAAACCTCTCCTGGTGTATCACTCGGAGAATCCACGAGCCTTCAAGAAGAACAATGTGCAGAAGAAAAAGTTGCACGTCATGTGGCGTTCTAATACGAAGGCTTGGGTGACAAGGATCTTCTTCGTTGAGTGGATGAACGAGGTTTTTGGTCCCGAAGTCAAGAGATACCTCCTGGAGAAGGACCTCCTACTCAAAGCCTTGCTGTTAATGGACAATGCTCCTGCCCATCCTCCAGCCATTGAAGAGGACATAGCGGAGGAATATAAGTTCATTAAGGTGAAGTTCCTACCCCCCCAACACCACTCCAATACTCCAGCCCATGGATCAGCAAGCGATCTCAAATTTTAAAAAACTTTATACCAAAGCTATGTTCCAGCGCTGCTTTGAAGTAACAGAGGGCACCAACCTTACCCTCAGAGAGTTTTGGAAGGATCACTACTCCATCTACAACTGCCTGACTTTAATTGATAAAGCCTGGCAAGGAGTCACCAGGAGAACCCTCAATTCCGCCTGGAAGAAACTGTGGCCCGACGCCGTTGCAGAACGGGATTTTGAGGGGTTCCAACCCAACCAGGAGGAAGCAGTTGACGAGGATATTGTGTCCTTGGGCAAGGCAATGGGGCTGGAGGTGGACACAGATGACATCGACGACCTCCTGCAGGAGCATAAGGAGCAGCTGACCACCGAGGAGCTGAAGGACCTGCACGAGCAGCAGCAAAGAGAGGTAATAGAGGAAATCTCATCTGAGGAGGAGGGAGGCACTGCAAAATCACTGTCTTCGAGTGAGATAAAAGATTTTTTAAAGAAGTGGGAAGACGTGAAAAGTTTTCTTGAGGAAAATGTCCCGAATAAGGCTGAAACAGACCGTGCAATAAATTTATTAGTCGATGATGGGGTGGGTCACTTCTATAAAATTTTAAAGAACAGACAAAAGCAGGTGTCTATTGAAAAATATCTTGTGAAGGGGGAGAAAAGAACTGTGAAAGACGACGACCAAGAGTCTCGCAAACACAAAACCAGTGATAATGAACGCCATTCTCGCGAGAGAACTCCAGTCAACGTTCCTGAAGTTCTCATGGAGGGAGATTCTCCCTCCAAGCAGTAACCCCCTCCTCCTCCTTCCCCTCCTCTCGTCTCCATCAAGCCAGCAGCGACACTCCTCTAAGGTAAAGTTCAGGTTTACTGTGCATGCATATCCATATTTTCATCATTAAATGACTGCAATATTTTAATAATTTTGTGTAGAGTACAGTAGAGTACTGTATGTGTAAGGAAAAATTTGTGAAAATTGGTTTTTGTAGATGGGTTGAACTAATTATTTCGATTTTATAACATTCTTATGGGGAAATTCGTTTCGCGATACGAATTTTTCTGTTTACGAGTTCGCATTAGGAACGAATTAAATTCGTAAACCAAGGTTCTACTGTATATTGTACAAGTTTGAATTCAATAATTTCGTATACATAAAATAAAATTGACAACTTTATAACTTGTATATCATATGTTCATTGATGAGCCAATTCTATTTATACTGCTAGACGTAAGAACATTACAACTATCAAACACGGAAAAGACAAAAAAAAAAAAAAAAAAAATTAGGTAAATGACAAAAGTGAATTGTTTATTTCAGTCAAGTACAGTGTAAACCTATTTTGCAAAAGCAATTAAAATCATTTCATATAAGAAACTGCCTTCGTCAAATACGACAATTGTAAGTATTTTCACTGGTAACTGCTCCTGGCAAAAGGTGAACCGAGTGATCTTGTTTTAGTCTAAGGGTAGATTACTCCATTAGCTTTTAAACAAATCTCATTCAGAGGAAACAGTACTGTAAGAGTGTGATGGAATTACAAGTTACTCCTTTGATAAACATATAATCAAAGTATGCAAAATAATATTTAGCAAATGTCTTATAAATACATATTTGGCAAAAAAAAAAAATATATATAACAATAGTCTTATTCACTGGTTCCTTATTTTCAATAACCAAGAAGTAAATGTAGTTTTTTTTTATTTGTTTAAAGAAAGAAACGAAGAAAAAAATTCTCCCATTTTGCTAAAAAAAAACGTTGTTCTGCATAAATTCTAATATTATACGCCTGACCTTACTGAATTGTTATGATTAAAACTATGGCAGCCTTCACATGAAACACAGCAGGGGTCTTGATATATATGTATATGTATATGTATATGTATATATATATATATATATATATATATATATATATATATATATATATATATATATATATATATATATATATATATATTTATTTATATATACATATATATACATATATATTCATATATACATACATATATATATATATATATATATATATATATATATATATATATATATATATATATATATATATATATATATATATATTTCAATTTATGATTTTCTAATTAAACAAAAAAAACCGCAGATACGACAACGAGCACAATGTTTATGGAACGGGATAACCACAATTTAACAATTATATTAGTACAGATATTTATTGGCTAGCCCTGTGTTTTATAAAAATAGCAGCACAGAGTTTTCTAAACGAGATAACTTAGTATTGAGTAATTAACAAATATAATTTTTCTTACCGAGTTATATCTTTGTCTTGCGTATAAAGAGAGTTGGCTTTGAATGAACACCAAAAGGATTACTATTAATATTTGATGAAAATGCACTAAGGTCAAAGATAAAAATAGATATAAAGGAAGACAGACCTCCTTTGTATTTCATGGCTCATAACACCAACACCCTCCTCTATTAATACAACTAATGCACTAGGCTTCTGATTAATGTGGAACAGAAACCACCAGGGTTTGAGACACTGACCTAATTAATAAAAATTGATTTGAGCATCTACTCCGCATTATTGTATTACTTAATATCGAGAAATGTCATCTCAATTGTGTGAGAATGGTGAGAATGGAAATTAACACCTGAAAACTAGCAGCAGAATGACGTGTGTCGACCATGACTTGCGCTCCGTAACGTTTACATCTGCCTCGCCCCCCTTTCTGTATGATTATCATTATATCAGTACAAGAAATTATATATATATATATATATATATATATATATGATATATATATATATATAATATATATATATATATATATATATATATATATATATATAAATACATATACATACATATATATATATATATATATATATATAAACTGTATATATATATATATATATATATATATATATATATATATATATATACTGTACATATATATATATATATATATATATATATATATATATATATATATATATATATATATATATGTATATATATAAATATATATATATATATATATATATATATATATATATATATATATATATATATATATATATATATATATATATATATATATACTGTACATATATACAGTTTATATATATATATATATATATATATATATATATATATATATATACTGTACATATATACAGTTTATATATATATATATATATATATATATATATATATATATATATATATATATATATATATATATATATATATATATATGTATATATAATGTACATATATACAGTATATATTTATATATATATATATATATATATATATATATATATATATATATACTGTACATATATACAGTATATATATATATATATATATATATATATATATATATATATATATATATATATATATATATATATATACATATATATATTTATGTATGTACAGAGAGAGAGAGAGAGAGAGAGAGAGAGAGAGAGAGAGAGAGAGAGAGAGAGAGAGAGAGAGAGAGAGAGAAAATCTGATTATCCATATTATTCAACCAAAGATGTTCCTGGTTACACGCCATTAAACATGACATCCTGATTGGTACCAACTTATTCAATCCAATCTTCAGTTTAACGTTGTATTGTTCCCTTTTGTAGTATGTTACGATAAGTTTCTGGACAATGGTGAAGCCTTCTAGACATGATATAGAATGTCAATAGTAGGCAGTAAGCTAGTTCTCAGCCGTAGCCCTTGTCAATGCCTGTATCTGACAGTTTACTTCCCCTAGCACGATCACTTCATTGACTGCCATCCGTGATTTTTATCATCTGTCTTCTTTTTCATAAGAATTGTCTCTTAAATAATAAACACAAGTGAGAATAAAAATGAGTTTATTCATACATAACAACTATTTTGTATCTCTATTTTCCATGAAAAAGCAGTACAATTAACTGCAACTTATATATTATTTGATACCCATACAGAAATGGGGCCCCACTTCATAGTCAACTCACGTTAATGTGCGCATAGTTGTAGGTCTTAATTTCCGTTCTCACCATGGCTACAACATTGCAATAACATAATGCGGAGTATATGTTTGAATTCATTTATTTTTTTTTTCATATTTTATTCAAGTCGGTGTCTCAAACTCTGGTGGTTCCAGCTTCACATTAATCAGAAGCCAAGTTCTTTAGTCATCAAAAAAGGAGGGTGTTATAGGCATAGAAAAAGATAATAATTATGGAGTAATAGATAGATAAATTTGCTGTGAAATTTATCATCAACATAATAGAAGAGACTTTCTCATTTCATCATTCTGATCTCCCTGTCTTGTAAAAATTAAGTAACACCACGCATGAAAGAAATAGAGAGAACATAAACCGCACAACCGTGCGACGACGTTTGAGCACAAGACAAATAAGCGCCGGCAAATGAGCGCCGACGTATGAGCGCAAGACACTTAAGCGCAGTAACATTTGAGCGCTGACAGTTGAGCGCCAAAATGTCTCTCTCTCTCTCTCTCTCTCTCTCTCTCTCTCTCTCTCTCTCTCTCTCTCTCTCTCTCTCTCAATGTTAAATATAATTACAGTTGTTTGGTTATTAACATTAAAACTGGGAATTATCCCTTTTAGGAAATATAAACAAAACTTTTAGGAATGTAAACAAAACTTTCTTAAAGGGATATTACTTGAATATATTTATTTCTTGAAACCCACGGTATGGAGAAGCTAACATCTACCAAAGGAAAAGTAAATTTATTACACCAAGGCTATGTTTACAGACTCGACAGAGTGCTGAAGAGTGGGAAAGAATCTTGGCGCTGTGTAATAGGAACGTGCAAAGGAAGAATATACGTTTGTGGAGATGAGTGTACATCTGCCAGTGATCACAACCATGTGCCGGATCCTGCAAAGTCAGCTGCTAGCTTATCTATAATGAGGCTTCGTGAAAGGGCCGCAACATCAAATGATCCACCAAGACGAATCATTCAAGAGACCCAGCTTAATTTGCAACCTGAAGCAGTTGCTCTTCTTCCAAAATATCATTCCCTTCAGCGAACAGTACAAAGAAAAAGGAAATGCGAAGGACTGCCTATCTCGGCTCCAAGTGACGTAAGTGAAATAGACATACCTCAAGAACTTGTTTATACATACGCTGGAGAAAATTTCCTTGCATATGACTCTGGGATTGAAGACCCTGATCGCTATTTTATATTTGCAACGTCTGAAAACTTGAGGATGATTAAGGAAAATAAGCATTGGATGGGAGATGGGACATTCAAGATAGCTCCTCAGCTATTTTATCAGCTATATGTGATTCACATTCAGTATAAAGGAAACGTCCTTCCAATGGTTTATATGCTCCTTCAGAGAAAGTCCGAAGAACTATTATCGCGAAAAAAAAAAAAAAAAAAAAAAGAATAAGCATATTCATAACAAAAAACAAGAACCTCCCAAATACCGGAATGATTCTTGCACTACATAATTCTTGCGAAATATAAACACAAGACTTAAAATGTCGCAACATTAATTCGCTCTACTATAGTCTCTTGGTTTATTTTTTTCATAATATTGTTTATTCAAGGATGGGCTGTTCAAGGATGGGCTGTAACAACCCATTAAAGTTATTGTAAAGAAAAATATTTGGTAAAACGTATACTACCCATTAGAGGTGCATTTGCTTAGATTATTTTGGAATATCAAAAAAGTCTAAATGCGTATATGAATAGGAACGTGCATATATATATATATATATATATATATATATATATATATATATATATATATATATATATATATATATATATATATATATATATATATATATATGTGTGTGTGTGTGTGTGTGTTGCCGTGTATTTACAAGGGAATTTGTCAAGGTATGTCTACGCATACGCAACGTTTACTAAAAATCACTAAACATTGGACCGTTTGAGTTCAGAGTTCCATAACCGACTGTTTATTAACATCATGCTACCACGCGTGCTGGTCAAAGGTCCAAGAAGAGTTTGAAATGAGGTTACAGGTAAGCACTGAATATAGTAAAACTAACAAGAAGATTATATCTAATTTTATCTTACTTTTTAGTTTGAAATGAAAGTTACAGTTGCATATGAAAACTATAAAAAAGAATCACTCCATTTAAACTGTAATTTAGGCATTGTTTTTTTTTTCGTTCATTTTACTTTGCATATATTGTAGCCTTAATCACATTTTCGATTTGTTGAGTTTATTACCATATTATGTTTCATAGTTTATTACATTTACTATTTAATTAATGCTTGTAAAGCTTGGCTAAATATTGATTTTTTTCATTATATTTCATAGTTTATTTTATTAACTAGTTTATTAAAGCTTGTAAAACTTTGTTAAATATTGAATTTTATTCTCTTTAAAATTAGCTAGTTGGAAGACAGCCAGTTTAAATATTCATTAACTGCTCCTTTGTTGTTAAGAGCTCACGATTTTCCACCGGCTTAAGTTGTTTACTGATACTAATCACCTGAGTCAATCTTTTGTTTTTTTCCGAGGTTCGGAACTTGGAAGAGGAGCTCGGGGAATCAGTTAATTTCTGTATGCAGCAATACCCATACCTCAGTACCTCTGTGATATAGCTCACTTACGCACGGTGACGGAAGTGCACCATCTGATACATTACTTAATTCTGTATACGCTGCCAAAGGCTCTTCAGACCTGTGAGGGACATTGCTCAAAGTGTTTTTTTCTTTCTCTCAATATTTAATGGAATGATAACTGCAACCATCACCCGGGAAGTATGTCATCGTCGCATTGTCTCTACGTATCAACGCGTATGTCCCTGAATGATATTGGTGGGTCTCCGAAAACTCGGAAGGAGTTTTATGCTGTGAGAATCGTACAACTTTTTTGGATAGTGTTTATCAATTTAATATTTCTTCCAATTACCTAATGTAAACGCAAACTTTATTATATATGATTTATATTTTTATTTATGTCGGTCATAGCAATTATTACGGCGTTTTTAGAGGTTTTGGAATCTAATATGAATATTGGCTAGTACATATGCATTATTTTATTTGATGCTTGTACATATTTATTCAAAGACAGGACGTATGGATTTTGTACATTAAATATTGCACTTACATTTTATCGTTGTAAATCTGTTTTTGTGGATTATTCAAGATTTTAACTCTTGTATAGGTTATTTGGAACAAGCTGTATTGAGCTTGGATAAGATACGCTATTTAGGGCGGACTTCCAGCCAATAACTCATCGTTATCTTATATTTGTCTTTTAATGAACCTCGAGTATATATTATCCTCGATTACTATTTTCACCTCGTAAGTTTAGTACTGCATACAGACACCAACGAGAGAGAGAGAGAGAGAGAGAGAGAGAGAGAGAGAGAGAGAGAGAGAGAGAGAGAGAGAAAGAGAGAGAAAACAAATGCCCGTAACTAGCCCAGACAGTATGAAATAGGAAAACTGTAATGAATTGATTGATTGCTTCATTTTAAGTTTTCTGGAACCGTAGTGAATATTACTTGGATCTTACTCACGTGAACAAATAGTCCCTTTTTAGGTAATTAGAAAAGAGTAATAGTATAAAATCGTGATTTGTGGGTTTGATATATTTCATCAGTTTTGACTAAATTAGATTTAGGAAATTTGGGCCACATAACCTGGTGCTGGGACCAGTGAGGCAATGGAGCTCACAAGTGGAGCAGCGGGAAAGCACTGCACTTAAGACTATGAAGCCAAAGTTAAAAGTTTTGAAAGCAAAATTGGCAGGAAGGTAGAGGTAACGAATGTAAGTAGAACGGCTACCGTATACTAATGGATGCACAAAGTTTGTATTTAGGATTTTCTTGCACGTATTAGGACAAAACGGATTTCTGACTTATAACCTACTAATATCTGTCCTGATTTGATTGTCAGGCGCATACGAAATCAATAAAAGATTATTGCTGGTCGGACAGCATCCTGTGTCCCAAGTTCTTCAAGCGAGTACACACACTTATCAGTCAGGAAATATTCATGATACTCAGCCCAAGTAACTCAATAATGACGAGGTGGTATACCATTGTCCACAATTGGTTTACAGCTTTTGTTTTGCTACGGAGTCGCGGATTTTAAAAAAGATACTTTTGTGCAGTGGTTATCATCATCATCATTATCATCATTATTATCTTCTCCATTATCATTATTATTATCATCATCATCATTATCATCATTATCATCATCATCATCTCTTATGTTAAATTTCCCCTCAGCCATTACAGACGGTTAAATATAAACGACGGAATAGATTGTTTACATATTTGTTTTCAATATTATTTAAATTTTGTAGCTTTTCTTTTGTCATTAGTTTTACAGATTTTATTCAGTGAAAACTAGAATCCTAAAAGCTCTGTATTTTTTCTTCAATGAATTTTAGGTATTTTTTTCTTTACATTGCTGTTATTTTGATATCATTGATGTCATTACAATTGACAATATTGATACTACTATTATTAGTATCCTTACAATTTTCATTGATGTTGGCATGTATATTTATAACAATTGACAATATTAATACTACTATTATTAGTATCCTTACAATTCTCATTAATGTTGTCATGTATAATTACAATCAACAAATATGAAATTAGTTTCTCAATTTACTCTTGAGTTGGGAATTTGAATATATCACTTTAGGCAAAAAAAAAAAATGGTTATTTACTTCAATGGTTTTTAAACTCAAATAATCGATCACAGCCTATCGCACCAGTCACCATACAACTGCTTTAAATTGTAAATATGAATTGTCCTTATTTCCACAGATACCCCATTCAGCGTGCCCTGCTCTAGCGTTATTCCTGGGACCTTTCCACGAATCATACATGAACTCCAGGTCCTTGGAGTTAGGCATCGTCTTCCCTTTCGAGGTCTTGCTTGCAAACGCCTTAGACCTGACAAAGAGTTTTGTTCAAATAGTCCTCGCAGGAAAATGGGAATTGAGATCATATGGCGGATGTATAGTGAGAGACTCTAGAAGACCGGAATCGAAGAGAGAGGAGATCGTATCTTCCTGAAATAGCAATCTGTTCGAGTTTTTCTTCAGAGGCAAGTTGCAGCCCAAAGCCTGTAGAAAGGCTTATACACGAGGACCTCAGGGCAATGAGATTATCTTTCCGAATCTAACTTCGTTGTAATTTATGGTCTATTGTGTGTATATATATATATATATATATATATATATATATATATATATATATATATATATATATATATATATATATATATATATATATATATATATATATATATGGTCTGGATATGTATATATATGTTCTTGATAAGCACTTACCATAGCAGGGTGCTTGGCCGCGCCCTACATATGGTCTGGATATGTATATATATGGTCTGGATAAGCGCTTATACATAGCAGGGCGCTTGGCCGCGCCCATGGTTAAGCTCCGCCGTCATCGGGCGGCTTTCCTGGTGTGCGACGCCATTAACCGATTGGGGAATGGAATACTTAACTTAAATTTCCACTCTTGTGTAATTAAATGGTATTATTTCGTACAAATATGGTTTTCCTGTCCTTCGTGGTTGGAATTTCTTAAAACCGGTCTAGTGAGAAACTGATTAACATCAAAAGATCCTACGAATTTCTATAATTTTATCTTTTCTTGATCTGTATCGGCAATTAATGGCTGCACAGGTACATGTGAAAGATTAAGTCCTTTGACAGACAATAAGAAAACCTTAGTAAACCAGTAAAGATAGATTATATCCCAATCCTTCTCCCCTGCCATGGATTCATTTTACTTGGTGTATAAATGAGAAGAGAGGAGAGGAGACGAGATTGTGGTTTGGATTGACTTTTTATGTTTTTTTTTTTTTTAGTTTATTAAAAAGATACAAGAATTGCCTCACTGAAAAGTATTTAATCAGAATTGTTCACAATAGTCATCAATAGTAAGCATTAGAGCTTTTGAATGAATGAGACCAGATGTTTATTCAAAAACAAAAAGTTGGAAAATTATCTTAAACTTCATATATAAAGTATATACGTGATTTTGATATGCAATATAAGAACCTTGACTTCTAATAATACAAAGCCGACTTATATCTTATTCACTTTACTTTAAAACTTTTGATATTTTTAACAGTTCTGTTTAGAACTCGTAACCTAAGAAAAAAATCATCCGACAACGGATATAATAACCTATTGTCTCCTGATAAGTCAACAACATTTAGATTTTAATATCGCTAAACAATTTCTTAACGGCTCCATTACCAGCCTTTAACACACCCTCTCCATGATAGCATTTAAACGACTTCATCATCATCTCCAGTTGTTTAAGGAAATCATCACCGGGATTTAGAAATCTCTTCTATCCAGGTTCTTTCATCTGAATCAGGTACTGTTCTTAACTTGCCGAAAGAATTTTTCATTGCAATGAAACATATATTTTTTTTTTTATAATCTCCACCAAGGATATGTCTTGTAAGTCTTCACTAATTACAGTTTATTTACTTTTTTTCTCTCTGGATGTCATCGAATTCTTCGACTGTCACCGCTGAAAGATGCAGTTCCCTCTCTAGTGTTATAGAATTTTCCCTGGATTAAGATTTTTCATGCTTCTTTTATATGGCAATGAACATTGTGATAAAAATCTCTCATTGCACACGTTATCTGAATCAAACTTGTTTTCAAGTAAAAAAGCATCCCTCTCTAAAAGGTAAGTTAAATTTGCTATGACAGAGGTGTACCTATTTCATTGCAATTTTTCGTATTTTTGGAAGCGACAGAGAGATACCTTATCTTTAACCTATTTCCCTCTGCTATAACCACATTTTATGCTATTATTCTTTCCAATTACCTAACAATGGACAAAACATCTGCTCACTTGAGTAAATTCCTAGTAAATTCACTATTGTTCCAGAAGTCCACAAATACACATATTCACCATGCGGCAATTACCAAAATAAAATAGATCACATATCCATTAATAAAATAGGAAGAAGGATTCTGAGAGGTGTAAGTAGCTATAGAGGTTCAGATATTGGTAGTGATCACCAACTCCACACTGAAATTAAAACTGAAAGCACTCAGAAAGAATGCAGGTAGAATACCTATAAAAAAAATAAACATTTGCAATTTAATGTAGAAATTGATTTGCTGTCTTAGAGATTTTAAGAGACGAAGAACAGGCAATTCATGAAGAATGGTATGATATTAAGAACAGATATCAGTCAGTTATCAGAAGTTTTGGGACATGCAGTTATAAGGAGAAAACTATGGATATCAAAATGGTACTTAGGATACTATAGAAAGGAGACGAAGACAGTAATTAATGGTTTAAAGATTATGAGGATGTAATGTAATTACAAGGTAGAGCATGATCCCAGTGTTGATAGTGAGGTCAAAAGTAAAGCCAGGAATGACTGGAGATAATATTCAGACAGGAAAGCAGATATGGCTGCCTAAGCTATGTATTCAGGGAGTGGCTATGATGTAAGGATTGCTCATAGAATTATTAATTATTAATTATTAATGAAATCTCTACGAGGACAAGGAAGAAGAAATATATATCCATCAAAAAGAGAGGTGGAAGAAAGTCAACGTTGGATGGAGCATTTAAGTGAGGTCATGGCTAGGAGATATGAAGGGAATAATTTGATTGACGTACCTGAAGCTGAGGAAGACCTTGATGTGCCCATAAATGAATACAGTGTGTTTGAAGTCGAAGCTGTCATGAAAAAAACTTAAGAGATGGAAAGCCCCTTGAACAGACTTACATAAGTCCTTTTATAGTTTATATATCAAATATCTGTTTTAATGCTGTTAATTTCTTTGAAATATTTTATTTTAATTCTCATTACTTCTTACATAGTTTTAAGTATTTCCTTTCCTCACTGGGCTATTTTTTCCTGTTGGGGGCCATGGGCTTCTAGCATCTTGCTTGTTCAACTAGGGTTGAACAATAATTATAATAATAATAATAATAATAATAATAATAATAATAATAATAATAATAATAATAATACGATGCCATAGCTGCTGAGATGATTTTGGCCGAAAATTAAGTAACTCCTAAAATACTTAGAAGATTATTTTGTAGAATTTGACATGAGGAAAAGCTTAATGAATGGGAGCTAGGAGTGTTGGTGCAAATGGCCTAAAAGATCTGACTGATTACAATAATTACTGAGGCATCATACTTACTTCAGTTGTCATGGAAAATTATATTCTAAAGAGACTAGAAAAAAAGATTGATGAAAAGCAGAGATATTACCAAACAGGATTCGGTCTTAATAGAAGTTGTACTGACCAAACGCATCCATTTGAATGTGATATATGTAAAATAGATTTTAAAGTAAAAGACAAACTAACACACCATAATAAGGAAGTACATGGTGTTGATCTTAAAGCTCAGTGCGATATCTGTCATATATTTTTCAAACGACAGAACAATTAATACGGCATATGTGTCTAATTCATTGTGATGCACTCTGTTACAGACAATACCATATTTACAAGACGAGACCAACTAAAACGCCATATAGGTTCTGTCCATACTGATGAACTTATTGTTGAATTTGACACATGTAGTATAATGTTTTACAAGAGAGCACAAACGAATACGCCATATGAGCTCTGTCCATAGTGATACACTCAATGTCGAATGTGAGATATGTAATATCATATTTACTAGATAATCTAAATCGCCATAAAGAAACCGTACATAATAATCAATAGAAGTATGAGCGTGAAAAATGTAAGAAGATATTCAATAGGCCTGACAGGTTGCAAGATCATATTAATACTAAGCATTATATAAATCAATATGAGTAAGATCAATATAGTGAGATTTGCAGCACCCTTTTTGATTTGTCACGACAGCAAAAAGGTAAACATTTTGTTAGACAGGTTAAGAATGGCAATCAAAATGTTCTACTATCAATTGAAATAAATTTTTCAGCTCATGAGCAACATTATTTGATTCATCCAAAAAAAAAAAAAAGAAATCGAAATTACAGAACGACAAGTTTAATCATAATTTTTTTGCAAATATTCCACTAGTTAATGGTAGTAAGTTATTGAATGGATAAATACAAAACTTTGTATTAAAAGCTCCATATATTGTAAGCAAAGAAAAATTTTTGGATTTAAAAATAAGGCCCCAGAAATGGAAGGTCTATATATTGTTACAATGGTAACAAAAATGCTAAACCAGAGACAAATGGCTAAAAAATATTAAACAAGTAAAATGAATTGCACGATTCCTGATATAGCGGCATTTTGTATTACAGTACAAGGTTATCTTTCTTTAAACTTTCTAAAATTAGGCTGATATATCCAATGGTTCATATTGTCCTAGCCAAAGGAGGAGGTTTAAAAATGAGGGGTCACAGCATTGCAGTAGAGCAAGATGTTTCTGAATGTGCATCAAGGCTTCCACACACACCTGCATATTTACCAATAATTGTTATAAAAACAAGAAAGGAAATAAATCCTAAAAAAGGAACAGCTAATCGTAGACATGTTTTTGAAGCACTGCTATATCTAAATGAGCACAACCCATGTTATAAGGATGTTATTGATGAAGAGACATTACAGCACTATCCATCAGAAGATGGTTATGTTGATGGAGTCCCAGAGATTTTAATTGATGAAGCAGAAAGGCCACCTGAACCTGTAAAAGATGAAATAAATTAAATCATGCAACAAAAATTTGATCTATCTGGTGATATTCAGCAGCTGTTTCAACAGTATAGAAATTTACAAAGCCATCAGAAGTACTGTAAAATACATAAGACATATTGCAAATGTTACTGTGAGTAGTAAGTCTGATACAAATAAAAATTCTTCCAATGAGAAAGAAATTCTTGGTCCTCAACGAAAAAACACCAACCTGTTTCAGAGTGTAGTACTGGTTTCTTTTGTCAGTAATTTAATGAATTGTGTCCAACTAAGGAAGGTGATATTACATTACCGAGCAAGGGGAGAAAACTTACTGCAGTAAAATGGGCAAACCATTTATTTCAATTATAGAGCCGAAGATATGCTGAACATCCATTTTTTATCATGTGTTTTGTTAATAGATTTCGGGAAATGTTTATGTAAAACGGAATTGCCCAGATATATCATTAAAATATCTGAGAGATGAAATCAATAAGGGAGACTACATTGTTTTGAAGAATTTATGCTATTTTGGTAGAAATATTAAAAGCGGTGTCATCAGTACTTCAACACCCCGGCAACGATCAGTGTAAATTTCCTAAGGCATTTAAGAATTTCTAGTAATGATAAAAGAACATTTAATTAGTTCCTCACTTGGTCAATAGCAGATTATCACTAGCCAAAACTCCATAAGCTTTTCCATAATCATGAAGTATTTAGGAGAAAAAGTAGCCAATTTTCTATCTGATGTGAAAAGCGGGGAAGATATCTCAAACTACGTTGATAAAAAAGGAACTGATGTCTTGTTAAGAAAGAAAAATATTCAAGAAAATTCTGATATAGTAATTCTTTTTTTAAGAGAAAGTTTGACTTGATGGTTAAGTACATATTTCACATTCTGAAAATGATAGATTATATTGCAAAAAGTGAGACTTAAAGTAGAGGTTCAATACATATTCATGCATTACTTGCTGATGCTCGAGATTTAACACCAAGGGATCAAGAATTAGTTTTTAGATAAACACGGGGTTTGATGAAGAATGTACAATAGTTATCAATGATTCATCAGCAGTGGAAATTAATGGTGCAAAAGAAAAAATTAGTAGATTTGCTGCCAACCATCATGGATTAACAGGTAAGCATCAAAGCCGTGATCCCAACCAGTGACCGGAAAGATCACCTGACATTGTAGATAATCAATGTCTCAGAAAAAGTATCAGTGAGATTGATGATCCTGAAGAGCTTTATAAATTGTATGAATCAATAGCAAATTTAATACAAAGGCATGCATGCAGTCCCGGTTATTGCTTATCTTATGCAAAGCGAGTTAAAGAAACTAATGAGCCCACCTGCAGATTATATTTCCTATATAATGATCATGCATTACATTTAACATTGGATGGGACAAATAAGTTATTTCACAGACAAGATTGAGACTAGATAAAACAAAAATGAAAGATAATAATCTTAAACATAAAGAAATACAACGTGTTGCACCTGTTGGGGCCTCAATTGTGAATGGTAAATTTTGTCCAATTCTTAACTATCAAAAGATAGTTCATCACGTTTTACAGATGCCACTTATATGGGGAGCTAACACTGAAGCTCAAGTAGTTACTTCATGAAAAAAAAAAATATTGTT
>NC_090734.1:20575151-20582651 GCF_036898095.1 Palaemon carinicauda | reverse complement strand
TAATAATATGAATATTATTCACAGTATAATATTTACCGCCATCCTCTCTCTCTCTCTCTCTCTCTCTCTCTCTCTCTCTCTCTCTCTCTCTCTCTCTCTCTCTCTCTCTCTCTCTCTCTCTCTCTCTGACATTCTTAAAATAGTTTTAGACTTTTTTCTTAACTCCTTATACAATCAATTATCTGCTCTTATCTCCCTTTGTCCGTCAACCTGTTTGTTTATCTATCCCACTCTTCCTCTTTCTTCATCTCTTTCTTCCCTTGTTACCCTCTCTTCTTAATACAAAGGATGTCTTGGAACATCAACAGTGCACCCTCTTTTAGCAATATAGGCACCATCCTCTTTACTCCACTTCTGAACCAAACACCGACCAAAATCAGTAAACTCCCTCATCCCCCACAATGCTTTACCTGTTTCCCCATCCCCCTTTTCTTATCTCCACTCATATTCCCACACATAAGACATGCTTTGTAGAAGTTAAGATTAGTTAAGATAATTGTCATCATTTCATTTGCAAATAAATATACATACTTTTTAACTAATTATAAGTTTGGTTACACTTGAAAATTTTACTGATTCTAGATTTTATATGTTTTTAGTATATGAAAGAATAGTAATATATGATTGTTGATTTTTTTTTTTTAAAGATTGACTTTAAGTAAGTTAATGTGATGGTAAGTGAATAGTGATTATAGCTGCAAATAATATCTCTGACATTGTAATTGAACAATCTTAGTTAGTGATCGGAAACTATTCTTCGAAATAAATACTTTCATCTCTAATTAAATTGCACGTATCAATCAATGTTCGTAAATTAAAAGAAAATTGTATGCATTTCCATGGTTTTCTGGAATCACCAAAATTTGCATTAAATAAACTTAACTTTACGCTATAATGAAGTATACCAAGAATTTACTAATATTGCTACTCTTTGACCTTTGTCTATCTTGGAGAAGTTAACTTTTATTCTGTTTTTGATGCAAAATATAAAAATATGTTTATCCTTATTATAACAATTTTACCTAACTAAAGCGGATTAATTGTCCGACATTCAAGAGGTAAGTTGGAGCTTCAGAGAAAGCAATAATAATTATCGATGTTACATTAATCATTTTACGGGTTGTCGTGGTCTATGGATAATGTAATGTCTCTTCAGACTAGGGTTCAAGTTCATCTCAAACTCCATGGTTTCTTTTGAGTGTCTGCAACCTCACCATCCTTCAGTGCTAAGGAGGTGGGTTTGGGGGAGCTTATTGTAGGTCTACCTGCTTAGTCATCAGCAGCCATTGCCTGGCCGTCCCTGGTCCAATCATGTGTGCTAAGAGGGTTAGAAGCTGGTCATATTATGGCACAAAACCATCGCATTGGTGGTAATCAGATGTAATTTGCAGCCTAAAATTCCTAAAGCAAGTTGCTTCATAAGCTAAAGACAGACAGAAATGTAGAACAAAATAAACAGAGCAAACACTAGCAAGAGTAGTTGAATATGAAGGAGATGAGTTAAAGGCAAATAATATCTCAGTAGTCGGAGCAAAAGTTAATCAGTTGCTTTCAAATCTCTGTTTTTCATGTCAACACAATTGCTGAAAAAATGTCCAGGAAGATTATTTTGGTACTTGGTCCCCAAAGGTATCATACTTGTAATTATGAGCATATTGTGTATAACCTTCTGTTGACCTTGCTGATACTTTTTGGGGCGCATAATTATGTAGTCCCCGCAGACATGTGCAAACCTTAGCATTTATGACATACATTAGTCTCTGTTGACCTATTTTTCTCAGTTACCTGTAATAACTAGAAGTTTATGCTATCATGTCTAGGATATTATTTAATGAGTTGGTTGCATACAAACATCTCATCTTCCCTTGAATAAAAATAGGTAGTTACCTCCGCCAACAAAGTTGGAGGGAGGTAATGTTTTAACACCCTGTTTGTGTGTCTGTTTGTGTGTTTTATTGTTATTGTTATTAAAGGCTAAGCAATAACCCTAGTTAGAAAAGCAAAATGTTATAAGCCCAGAAGCTCCAACAAGGAAAAGAAGCCCCGTGAGGAAAAGGAAAAACTAAATAAATCGAATATAAGGGAATTAATAAATATCAAGATAAAATATCCCAAAAACAGTGAGAAGATTAAATTAGATTTTTCATATATAAACTATAAAAAATTAAAAAAAAAAGAGGAAGAAAAATAAGACAGAACAGCGTGCCCGATTGTATCCTCAAGCAAGACAACTGTATTCCAAGATAGTGGAAAGCCATGGTAGAGATGCTATGGCACTACCAAAGACTAAACAACGATGGTTTGATTTTGGAGTGTCCTTCTCCTGGAAGAGCTGCTTACCATATCTACCCTTACCAAGAGAAAAGTAGCCACTGAACAATCATAGTGCGGTTTGTGTATTTGTTTGTTTGTTTGTGAATATCTTCCTAGTTCCAATTTTAATCGTGAGTAATGAAACTTGCAGGGATTAACTGTTATGTAAAGAGCTGGAAATCATCAAATTTTGTAGTGTCAAGGTCAAAAGTCAAAGTCACTGTCAAGCAAAATGTCCTATTCACGTAATTAGCCATAAATTCTGTACATTGTTGTCACAGAGACTTCAAACTTGGTTCATATTTCAGTGTATGAAAATCCTCGCCAATTATTACATGTTAAGGTCAAAGGTCAACGTCAAGGCCGAGCTAAGATCGAGTCTCTGTCCTAATGAGTGTCCCTCTAGTTGTAGCTGTTATTGCCTGTAACTTCAACTCTTCTGACAACAGACTATAACTCCATTTGTTAAATTCTGTTAAAATTTTTCTTTACAAGAAGATTGGTAACGAATATCTGACTTGAAAGTAAACAGGAAATGTGAGTATCACCACCGCATATTATTAATAATATTTCGCTTCACACTAAGTTGTATGATTTGTGTTCAATACGAAAATTTGATATTTGTAGTAAATGTCCGGTTGTTACTGATACATTATTAAATGCAATGACTCTATTTGGTGACAGTAGTTCTATCAGTCAAATTTTATTATAATATACAATCAAAATTTTGTTGACAGAAGGATTTTTCAACTTTGTGAGAAGAGAGAGAGAGAGAGAGAGAGAGAGAGAGAGAGAGAGAGAGAGAGAGAGAGAGAGAGAGGAGAGAGAGAGAGAGAGAGAGAATTCTGAAAACTGCATGATACTTTTTTCCAGTAAATGGAACAAAATAGCCTTAAGCTTACGGTATAGAATAATATGTCTATCTAAGTGTCTGTGTCTTTCTGTCTATCTTAATGTCTCATACCAAACAAGTTATTTTACCCTTGTTTACAACTGACATATATATATATATATATATATATATATATATATATATATATATATATATATATATATATATATATATATATATATATATATATATATATATATATATATATATATATATATATATATATATATATATATATATATATATATATATATATATATATATATATATATATATATATATATATATATATATATATATATATATATATATATATATATATTCACATTTTAAACCCATTTCTTAATTTCTAGAAAAAGAAATGGGCACTATTTAATCAAAATATTTTATTTATGAAGTATTGATATTTAATAATCATTTCATAGTGAAGGACATGAATAGGTATCTCTCTCTCTCTCTCTCTCTCTCT
Source organism: Palaemon carinicauda (assembly GCF_036898095.1). Taxonomy (NCBI): domain Eukaryota; kingdom Metazoa; phylum Arthropoda; class Malacostraca; order Decapoda; family Palaemonidae; genus Palaemon; species Palaemon carinicauda. Next base: position 20,578,977 of record NC_090734.1, on the reverse strand, counting down.
CTCTCTCTCTCTCTCTCTCTCTCTCTCTCTCTCTCTCTCTCTCTCTCTTTAAAACCTTACAAGATTTCAATCTCAGCAGTAATTTGGGTACATATTATCCATGTGTTTATTAAGGGCCTCAGCCAGTGTCAAGGAAGGCTTGTTATTCCTCACTTTTATGAAGGAAAAGCTTCGAGTTCAAAGTGCTGAATGAAGCGTTTGAAGGATATATGCAAAATGAAGAGATAAACAAGGTTGAATAGCGTCTAATAAGAGATCCAGGTGGGAGAGATAAGGGAAATGACAGATTCACACAACCTCTCCCGAAGGCTTACAAACCTCATTAAAAAATAAGAACTCTTCAGTTGCTTGTAAAAGAAAGAGGCAATTGTATAAATGTATGTATGTATGTATGTATGTATGTATGAATGTATGTATGTATGAGAGAAAAAGGAATTTGCATGAATGTATGAATGCATAAATAATAATATAAAAAGGGCACGTGCATGAATGTGTCTAAATAATGTCTATCCATATTTAGATATGTGTCTATTATCATCCGCATTTACAAAACGTGACTCTATATTTGGATTTAATCAGGAGAAATGTTTGTTGTTATCATTGTGTGTTTTTTTTTTTTTTTTTTTTTTTTTTTTTTAAGGTACTCTGGAGAGCTGTCAATAATTGACACGAAAAAGAAAAACGTATCGACTGGGTTTTCCGCAATTAATTTATGACATGAATAACTACTAACCCTTAAAAGTTTTGGCAAAGTAATAGTTTTTTTATTCTCAAATAAAAAATATGTTTTTGTACTAAAGCAGAAATCTCTGACTAGGGGTAAAGATTCTGTTAAAAGGGATCACTTTTCAAATGATGGCATCTCCAAATGTTGAAAAGAAGTGTGAACATTATATTCTTAACTATAGAAATAAACATCATACTTTGGTGTGAGGAGGAATATGTTATATATATATATATATATATATATATATATATATATATATATATATATATATATATATATATATATATATATATATATATATGTATGTACGTATGTATGTATATAGATATAGATATTGTACCAACCGTGTGTCACACAATTGTACATAATTCCTTTTGCATATATTATGCTTGTATCGCTCTTCCCCCGCACTAAACGAACATGAAAATTCATGTTTGCTGTTTCCTCTGTAACATTGTCTGTCTTGTTAACTTGTTATGTCCTCTTGCCTTGAGGTTTTGTATATAAAGGAGAGTGTTCTATAACAATATAACTCAGTTGATTGCATCCTGCCTTTGAGTTCACAACCCTTTCTCGGCTCGTCACATTGGTGACCCCGGAAGTCGACTCGCTCCCACTGCCTTCCACCCCCACCTCCCTCGCCCCTCCATCGTTGGTACTATGACGGAGACGGACTCTACTACAGTAGTTGGCGCTGCGGCCGCCCCATTGAAACTTTCACCGTTCACCAGCGGAGAGGCATTTGCTTGGTTTTAGCGCGCAGAAGTCCACTTTTGTATCAGGGGCGTGACTCGCTCAACCACCAAAGCGGATTATGTTCTCCCGGCGATACCCGAGGACACCTTCCCAGAAATATCCGACTGGCTTTGTGAACAAGGAGACACCCCAATAGCGTATAACGCACTCAAAACATACCTTCTGCAGCAGTACTCGCCCTCGTCAGCCGCCCGTATAGCAAAACTTTTTCAGCTCTCGCAACAACCGTTGCGGGACCAAAGGTCTTCGCTAGCCCTCAGGGAAATGACCAGTATCGCTCGCCTTCAACCTGCCGCAGACGGCTCTCCTCGTGAGGTGAACCTACTTCGTGCCCTTTGGATACACCATTTACCCGAACCTGTACGCGCTGCCATACCCGATGTCGATAGTTTACCCATAAAGGACTTGATGACCAAAGCCGACGCCCTTATGGACAGCCACTTCAAGACCTCCATCAACGCCTCCAGCCCTGACGACGAGGATGCCTATTCAACGTCAACCGAAGCTGACATGAATGCCGTAGGACATACACGCCTACCCCGTGACGTGCCGAAGCGGCGACAAAGCCGCCCACCACACACCAATCGCTCGCGCCCCAACGAACTACTTCTACAGCCACTTACTACCTCCCATCCGCCGCAGTTTTGCTACTACCACTTCAGATTCGGGGCAACCGCGAAGAAATGTGCCAAGGATTGTCAGTGGCCAAAAAACGTGTAAGTAGCCCATCGCTTGTGGCGGTGGCCTCCCATGTTTCTAATCTTTTCTTTTTACAGGATGCAGGAACGGGCGTGCGATTATTGGTAGACACGGGTGCTTGTCGTTTTCTTTTGCCAAGGAAACTCTTCAAGGCACGACGTAGTCTGTCTACATCTGCCGACGTCCGCTTGGTAGCTGCCAACGGATCTGCGATACCCACCTACGGTTACGAGAACCTCACATTATCGTTCGGAAACGGTAAATTCAATTTGAAGTTTCTCGTTGCTGACGTCCCAATGCCAATCCTTGGTGCGGATTTCCTCTCTCATTTCCACCTTCTGGTCGATGTCGCCCACCGACGATTGGTCAACGCAGACTCGTACTTGTCGACAACTCTTCAACCCGCCCCCTCTAACCTCGCTCTCCACATCAGCGCACCCATGGATGCCTACACCCACCTCCTCACGTCGTACCCGGAAGTTTTCCGTCCAGAACTTCGCCAAACGCCCACGGTTCCTGCCAAGCATGGTATTTATCACCATATCAAGACGACGGGACCCCCAGTCTTCGCAAAATTCAGACGTCTGGCACCGTAACGATTGGCAGCCGCAAACAGACGTTCGCCGAAATGGAGAAAATGGGCCTTTGCCAAATGGCCTCCAGCCCATGGTCGTCACCCTTACACATCGTTCTGAAGAAAGACGGCTCCCTCCGTCCGTGCGGGGATTACAGGCGCCTGAACATGCAAACAGAACCGGATCACTACCCCCTCCCAAACACTGCCGATGTGACCTCCTACCTGCACAAAGCGAAGGTTTTCTCTACGCTCGACCTCCTGAAGGGGTATTATAAGGTGCCTATGAACCCAGAAGACATCCCCAAGACCGCCATCACCACTCCGTTTGGTACATACACCTTCAATTACTCCTGTTTTGGCCTTCGTAATGCTGGGGTAACGTTTCAACATCTCATGGATGGCATCTTAGGGGACCTCCCTTTCTGTGTATGTTATGTGGATGACATACTTGTGTTCTCCTCCTCAAAAGAGGAACACCTCCGTCACCTGCGCATCGTGCTCGACCGCCTGCAACAAAACGGCCTTGTAGTCCGGTACGACAAGTGTACCTTGGGCGCCGACGAAGTGTCATTCTTAGGGCACCGTATCACTCCTGAAGGAGTCCATCCCCTCCCTGAGAAGGTAGCAGCCGTTCAGAATTTCCCCGCGCCCTCGACCGTCAAAGCTCTGCAGGAATTCTTGGGCATGATCAACTATTATCACCGTTTTCTGCCAGCCATTGCCACCACTCTTGCTGCCCTCTACGCCTTCCTCAAGGGCAAGCCAAAGGACCTGAAGTGGGGTCCCCTTCAAGAAGCAGCCTTTTGCAATGCAAAGAAGGCCCTATCAACTGCTGCGGCTCTAACTTTTCCTATCCCACACGCCCCTCTCCTTCTCTCCACCGATGCCAGCGACGTCGCTATTGGTGCAGTACTCGAGCAGGTGGTCAAAGGCTCGCCCCGCCCATTGGCCTTCTTCAGCAGAAAACTGTCCAAGGCAGAATCGGGTTATTCTACCTTCGATCGAGAATTGCTGGCGGTGCACTTGGCTGTCCGTCACCTTCGCCATTTCTTAGAAGGTACGCCCTT
>NC_090734.1:20535151-20567651 GCF_036898095.1 Palaemon carinicauda | reverse complement strand
TATGAAAATGAAAATGTCCCTTTCTATAAAAAGGAACTATTTAATCTGATTGTCCTACCAGTATTACCTTGTGATTCTGGATAGGTACGGTGGGTCGTTTGCGACCCCGAGCGTCAAAAAAAAACAGGTTTTTCTCACGTGACTCACCCCCGTGACTGAATTTGTGGGTGATCGACCTGCAGGAGGTGTCTCCCCTACACGCTCTAGTAGTGTCCAGATGTGCATTGCTGTAGCTGTACTCCTTCCCCGATTTCTGAGACGCGTCGGGGTCGTTCGCGTCCGAGTTTACCCTTCTAGGGTAGTTTGCATAATTATCAAAGTTATTACGTATTATGAAATTGTCGTAGAATGGTGCAACTTGTATAGGTTATCAGTTGTGGAAAGTCTTGGTGGATTGTTTGGCTACCATGTGCATGTTTTTTTTTTTTAGTTAAAATGTCGTTCATCACCACGAGGACCATTTTACCGCGAGTGCCCCTTTTTCATTTTTTTTCATTTTTTTGCCAAGTCATTTTTCCGTAAGATATTGCCAAATAGTGTCGTAAAACTTTTGCTTGTTTAGTGTTGGAAAGTGTGTCTAGATGATCTGGCTACCCATGCATGACTTTGTTTTTGTCAGATACGACGTAGTTATTGGTATATTGGGTATTTAACTGCGGTTACCAATTTCTGTTTTTTTTTCAATATTTGTAAAAATTACTACGTAGTAAGGAATTGCCGTATATTATTCATTTTTTTTTTCATGTTTATGTGTTAGAAAGTGTGCCTTGATGGTTGGGCTAACACGTGCATGTCTTTTTTTTTATCTGAGATGTCGTATATTAGAATGTCGGGCATTTTACCGCGAGTGTCCCTTTTTCCTTTTTTTTCATTTTTTTGCCAAGTCATTTTTCCGTAAGATATTGCGAAATAGTGTCGTAATACTTTTGCTTTTTTAGTGTTGGAAAGTGTGTCTAGATGATCTGGCTACCCATGCGTGATTTTGTTTTTGTCAGATACGACGTAGTTATTGGTATATTGGGTATTTAACTGCGGTTGCCAATTTCTGTTTTTTTCAATATTTGTAAAAATTTACTACGTAGTAAGGAATTGCCGTATATTATTGATTTTTTTTTCATGTTTATGTGTTAGAAAGTGTGCCTTGATGGTTGGGCTAACACGTGCATGTCTTTTTTTTTATCTGAGATGCCGTATATTAGAATGTTGGGCATTTTTCCGCGAGTGCCCCTTATTATTTGTTTTGCATTTTTTTGCTTAGTCATGTTACCGTAAGGAATTGGCAAGTAGTGTCGCAAAACTTATATTTTTATAGTGTTGGAAAGTGTTTTTAGATGATCTGGCTACCCATGCCTATTTTTTTTTTAGCCAGATATGGCGTATATATAAGTATGTGTTCGATTTTCCTGTGATTGCCATTTTTTCGTTTTTTCCCATTTCTTTCAAAATTACTACGTACTAAGGAACTATCACAGAGTAATATTTCATTTATATGTTTATTTGTCGGAAAATGTGCCTTGATGGTTTGCCTAGCACGTGGCTGAAATTTTTTTTTTCTGAAATGCCGTATATTAGAATGGCCATTTTTCCACGAGTGCCCCTTTTTATTTGTTTTGCATTTTTTTGCTTAGTCATGTTACCGTAAGGAATTGGCAAGTAGTGTCGCAAAACTTATAATTTTATAGTGTTGGAAAGTGTTTCTAGATGATCTGGCTACCCATGCCTATCTTCTTTTTTTAGCCAGATATGGCGTATATATAGGTATGTGTTCGATTTTCCTGTGATTGCCATTTTTTCGTTTTTTCCCATTTCTTTCAAAATTACTACGTACTAAGGAACTATCACAGAGTAATTATTCATTTAGATGTTTATTTGTCGGAAAATGTGCCTTGATGGTTTGCCTAGCACGTGGCTGAATTTTTTTTTTCTGAAATGCCGTATATTAGAATGTTAGCCATTTTTCCTCGAGTGCCCGTTTTTACTTGTTTTGCATTTTTTTGCTTAGTCATGTTACCGTAAGGAATTGGCAAGTAGTGTCGCAAAACTTATATTTTTATAGTGTTGGAAAGTGTTTCTAGATGATCTGGCTACCCATGCCTATCTTTTTTTTAGCCAGATATGGCGTATATATAGGTATGTGTTCGATTTTCCGGTGATTGCCATTTTTTCGTTTTTTCCCAATTCTTTCAAAATTACTACGTACTAAGGAACTATCACAGAGTAATGATTCCTCTAGATGTTTATTTGTCGGAAAATTTTGTTTACTTTTTTTTTGATTGAATATCATCAAATTTTTTTAGCTAAAATATTGTTTTACATTTTTTTTTTTCGATTTTATTTCCCTTCAAAAAAATTTTTTTGGGTCAGAATTTTAATTTTATATTCGTAAAATAATCGACAATTATCCAGCAACCCACCATACAATTTTTATGCATATCCAATAATAATTAGATTAGTAAATAACACCTTGAAATTGACATACCCTTCCTACATTTCAAGTGGCAGATTAGGGAGTCTGAGTCAGTGTGGTTGGCGGCCATTTTGTGGACATATCCGAAGCGTAAGCTGCCCTATCTATATATATTCTTGTTCCCTATAGAATTTGTGATATTTTGGTATATTTTTACCTGCATAAATATCATATTATATATTAAATATATGTATTTTTTTACGGAATTTCTAAGTACTCAAAAAATTACCTTTAGATATGGCCCCTGATATAAATGTAATTTACAAAATAATGAAGATTTTTTTACATATTTCTATTTTAGGATAACATATGTTTATTCCCTAAAAAAATTAGCCACTTCCTATTTCATTTGGGTACCCAAAAAAATTCATGAAATTTGGACAAATTTTTTTGGCCAAAAAAAGTTACCCTTTTTTTCTCATTTCAGATCTTCACCTCCATGGGTCTGACTTCATCCAAAATACATCAAGATGTGTCCTAAACATTCAAGAATCAATTCCTAAAAGGATTTGTGTATATATGTATAAACTTTTTTTTTATGAATTTTTATGTCAGGTCTTTTTTTTTTTCTACTTAATTTTTTAAAATATTTATAATAAATAGTTTTTCTGCAGATGAGTAGTATTTATCTATACAGTTGTTTTAAGCATTCATTGAAGTTTTTTTTGGCAAAAGAAAAAAGGAGGTTACTGCAAAAACTGATTTTTCAAGAATTTTTTTTGGCGTCGGGGTCGTTCGCGTCCGAGTATACCCTTAAAGGGGTGTCCGAGGACCGTACCTATCCAGGGTTAAGAAACTTGAAGCCTTACTAAAGTCTTAGAACAAATGCTAGTTACAACGCAAAGAGCTATGGAAAGAATAAGGATGGGGATATCACTAAAATATAGAAAAAAGAGCAACAAGGATACGAGAACACAATGGAGTAGAGGATATTCTAACATATGAGGAAATGAAATGGACTAGGGCAGGAAATATAATAAGAATGACAGACAATAGATGGACATTAAGAATAACACGGGAAGGAAGAGAAGACAATGAATTAACAACCTAAAAAATTTTTTGGGTGTGGACTAGCTCAGAAAGACCATAAACAGACGTAAGTGGATGGATATACTCGAGGCCTTAGTTCTTCAATGAATTAGTAACGGCTGATGATGATGATAATGATGATTATGATGATATATATATATATATATATATATATATATATATATATATATATATATATATATATATATATATATATATATATATATATATATATATATACATACATACATACATACGTACATATATATATATATATATATATATATATATATATATATATATATATATATATATATATATATATATATATATATATATATATATATATACTGTATAGTTATGTGTAAGAGTATTTTCACAAGTTCCGTTCTAGTATACATAAAAGTCTTCAAGAAAACTAATACTGAACAACTTTTTCTTTCACAATGAAAACTACCCATTTTTTCCCTTCAATCCTTTGCTGTGGCCGAGAAGTAATTTCTCTCCAACGCTTTGGGCTTTTTGGAAAGGCTATTTTTATCTATAACACTTTGAATGCTTTTATAAAAAGGAAAGGATAAGGAAAGAAACTAGAATAGAAAATAAGTCTTTTTTTTTTTTTTAATAATTGAGAAAGGAAAATAGATCATTGCTGTGTCTTCATGTTTCTTTGATATCAATTGATGTAAAAACCGCTCTTTTTTTAAAAATCAAATTTTTTTTTTCAATTTCAACTTTATTACTTTTATCGAAATAATTAACTTTATGTGCGTAAAATCCCTACTATTGCTTAAATTGTATATATAGAAAATAATTTTCATACTCACATGTTGCTTAAGCCACAGAGAGAGAGAGAGAGAGAGAGAGAGAGAGAGAGAGAGAGAGAGAGAGAGAGAGAGACGCAAAAAAATAAGACAAAAAAGGATAAATGCAACACATCTATCCAATAAATGTGTTGAAATATTGCCGTTGTACCGGAAAAATAATTGATCATGTTATATTGATTTTAAATAAATCTCAGTTTTGTCTGTGTAATTCTAATCATAAAAAGTTTTGGTGATTTGAAATTATTTTCTAAAAATTGGAAACTAAATAACTAAATACTGCGTTAATTTCTATCATAGAATTATAATTAATAATAAAAAAAATCCAAAAATAAAATCAATCAAGACAATGCCCTAGAAACTGACCATATACACATATGATCAGCGCCTAAACCCCCTCTTCACTCAATCTAGGACCAAGGAGAGCCAGCCAATGGCTGGGGATGACTCACCTATAGACTCCCTCAAACACCCCATCCTTAGCACACAAGGATAGTGAGGTTGCAGCGACCAAAGAACTAAATGAGTTTGAGCGGGACTCGAACCCCAGTCTGGCAATCACCAGGGAAGGACGCTACCACCAGGCTATCACAACACTTCCTTTCCAATAAAATATCAATATCGGTTTAGTGTTTTCTCAATACAACAATAGGAAAAGTTTGGGTCCCATCAATCGACCAATTTGAGATAAGCATTGATTGATCATTCACCCCATTTCATATCCCTTGTCCTTGTAGTAATCTATTTAAAAAAAATTTGGGAAATGATGACAGGTAGTATTGTTCAAAGTTTATTAGGGTCTAATCTCAAATAAAGAATCTCCAAAGTAATGGGTAAAGTAAAAAATAAATGCGGAGAATAGATAAATGATTACACTTATGGACTAAAAAGATTCATTCGGTTAAGCATCTGAAATGAAGTAAAGTCTTTTAACTACTTTTCCTTATTTGTTGGTGAGCTTACAAAGCTTACTCCTTTCATTACTCCATTTACTGTTCTACTCATTTTATGTCTTTCCTCCATCGCCACAGGAAAGCGAGTTACGTCATTTGCTCTGTTAATGGAATCAGCTATAAGGAATATCTATCAATCCCTAGAGACTGCTCATTCCAAGAGACAGTGAGAAGAATGACCCCCTCTCTCTCTCTCTCTCTCTCTCTCTCTCTCTCTCTCTCTCCTCTCTCTCTCTCTCTCTCTCTCTCTCTCTCTCTCTCTCTCTCTCAAAGGCACGAGTTTCCATTTTTTTTCTGGAGTAAGAGCGTGACCTTTTAGATCTTTATTGAGTGAGAATTTTGAAAGACACTTCCAAAAACCATCCCAGTCAGCAGCGTTTGGCCTTCTTTAAAATTGTCTTTTTAAAACTGTCTATTTTAAACTATCTTTTGCTGTCAGGAAGAAAAATATGAAAACGCATCTAAGGATTTTAGAAAGAACTAAAAGAGAGAGAGAGAGAGAGAGAGAGAGAGAGAGAGAGAGAGAGAGAGAGAGAGAGAGAGAGAGAGAGAGAGAGAGAGAGACATCCACACTGTGTATTGCATTTTTTGGAAAGCGAATATATTTTCTAATTGTTGTAGAGTTTTGTATATTTGAATATGCATTACATTATATGCTGAAAATTTATATATAAAAGTTTTGAGAGATAGCTAAAAGGAGTTACAAGGATTTTGGATATCTCAAAGACTTTTTAGTCCATCTGCGGAGACACCATATGCTTTTTGGTAGAGCGTTTTAGTTTAAGCATTTTGTGAGTTCTTATGATCTTGTCTAACATATTCTTAAACTCGTTTACCGTGTTACTGTTTACTAAATCCGCTGGTAGTGTATTCCAAGTATTTGCTATTTTGTATGGAAAGAAATTGCCACATTGAGTGGTGTTGTATCTTTTCAATTCCAGCTTGTATCCGTTACCTCACGACTGATTTGTGCTAAACGTGAATAGATTCTTTTAATCTACATGTGTTAATCCTTTAAGAATTTGGAAGGCTATATTAACTGTCCCCTTAGTCGTCAAATTTGTAGATCAAATAAGATCAAACGTTCCACCCTCCGTCTATATCCAAATTGCATTAGTGTTAGGACTAGTTTGGTGGCCCTAGCTTGTACTGATTCCAGTCTATCTATGTCCTTCTGCATACTTGGAGCCCAGAATTGGACTCCGTATTCTAGATGGGGTCTTACTAGTGATGTGTACAGCTGTAGTGCAGTGTCTTTGTTTCTGTATTTGAATTTTCTCTTTATCTAACCTATTAGATTTTGTGTTTTCAATTCAGCTTTTATGCTTTGTTTGGGGAGCTTCAAATTCTTCCTGATAATACCGAGAGATTCCTCCTAGTCCACACTTTCTATTTCACTACCCAGCAGTGAGTAATCTGATTGTGGGTTACTATAACCTATGTGCATGACTTTACATTTCCCACAGCTGAAAGGCATTTGCCATTTTTTGGACCAATCTTCTAGCTTTATTAGATCTTCTCTTAAAGCTTCTACGTCTTCTGAGTTCGCAGCATTTAAGCCTAATTTAACATCGTCTGCAAATTTGGCTATTCTACTAGCTAATCCTAATCCATGTTTTTTATGTAAATCAGAAATAGCAAAGGGCCAAAGACGGATCCTTGAGGTACTCCGATTGTAACAGCTGCCGACTCTTAATCTTCTCCATTGATTACAACTCTCTGTTTTCATTTTGTTTGCCAATCTTCGAACCAATCAGTTAGCTTTTCAATGATGCCTAGTGCTCAAATTTTGACTATAATTTCTTATGAGGAACTTTGTCAAAAGCCTTTTTAAAATATGGGTATATGATGTCTATTGCCCTCCTTTGTCATAAATGCTAAATATATTGTAGAAAATTTTCAAAAGATTTGTCACACATGATCTCTTTTGTCTAAAACCATGTTGGCTGTATATCAAAAGATTGTTTCTCTTTATATGTTCTACTATTGGATCTACTATAATTGACTAAAATAATTGTGCAATGCACTGAAGTTAGACACACAGGCTTGTAGTTGCTAGGTTTTTCTTTAGGTCCCTTCTTGTAGATTGAAGAGAGAGAGAGAGAGAGAGAGAGAGAGAGAGAGAGAGAGAGAGAGAGAGAGAGAGAGAGAGAGAGAGAGAGAGAGAGAGTAAATATCTAATATGGTATATTATTTTAATGCCTTATCCTATCCACTGCACCAGTCACCCGTTGAGATAATACTGCTAGAGAGTTATTGGGTCCTTTGACTGGCCAGACAGTGCTACTTTGGATCCTCCTCTCTCTGGTTACGGCTCATTTTGTCTTTGCCTACACAGAGACCGAATAGTCTGGTCCATTCTTTCAATATTCGCCTCTGTCTTCATACACCTGACACCACTGAGATTACCTAACAATTTTTTTTCGCTCGAGGAGTTAACTTCTATACTGTAATTGTTCAGTGACTACTTTCCTCTTGGTATGGGTAGAAGAGACTCCTTAGCTATGGTGGGCAACATTTCTAGGTGAATGACACTCCAAAATCCAAATCAGACCAGAGGTCTTGGGTAGTGTCATAGCCTCTGTACCATGGCCTTCCACACTTTTGAATTTGAGTTCTCTTGCTTGGGGGTACACTCTGGCACGCTGTTCTGTCTTGTTTCTCTTCCTCTTATTTTTTGAAGCTTTTATAGTTTATATGGGAAGGATCTAATTAAATGTTCTTACTGTTATTAAAATATTTTATTTTCATTGTTTATTCTTTTCTTTTAGTTTATTTATTTCCTCGTTTCCTTTCCTCACTGGGCTATTTTTCCCTGCTGGAGCCTTTAGGTTTATAACATCTTGATTTTCCAACGAGGGCTATAACCTAGCTTGTAATAATAATAATAATAATAATAATTCCAGTTGCCTGAAATTATTTCAAGTGCGTATGTAGAAATAATTAACCGATAGAGAGAGAGAGAGAGAGAGAGAGAGAGAGAGAGAGAGAGAGAGAGAGAGTGTGTGTGTGTATGTGTGTGTCAATGCCTAAAGGCGGGTTTACAAGGTCGAAGGGTTCGTCGAACGCAGTGTTTGAAAAGATGCTCGATCATGTCAACGGAGTATTTGGTTGTCGAACACGTTCGTCGAATTGTTCGAAGGAAGTCTGTTCTCTCCTGAATTTTGTGGGCGGGTCTACACTGTCCACAATCCTTATGCATTTGTGGCTGACTCCACCTCTTCGAACTGTTTGACAAGCATGTTCGACATACGGTTTGGACGAACCGTTCAATCGTGTAAACCCCGCTAAATAAGTAAAGAGGATTCTACCTCAAAATGAACCTCGAAAAAGACCAAAAGATAATACGAAGTGGTTTCATTTTGTTCAGTCTCTCCTAGAGAGAGTAGAGTAAGGTGTGTCCATCGTCCCGTAATACTATAGCATCACACGTCGGGTTAAGACAAATTTACTGACGACGCAACAGAAGGCTGAGCTACTTTTGTTGTGCAAATGATGAAATGTAAAAAACATGAACTCAAAACGAATGAACAAGGGTAAATACTTCTTCAAAGTTTCTACATTTTTGTATAGTCTTTATCTTTTATTATACACCTTTATTATTGGCTATTGCATATGGAACGTAAAACTTAATATAATTTCAAGTTCATACAAATGTAATGGATATATTTTCTATATCTGACAATGTTTGCAAAGTATTTACTCGGTAATATATAATATCAAATTCTGTAATTTCTTTTTGTCTACTTATGTCTCCCAGGAGAGACAAATGAAGTTTCCAACGGCATCAGAACTTCATGGGAAAGAAGATCTTTCATTCGAAGGTGACACAATATTTTCGGCAACATCTGAATAACAAATCGATTGAATTGTCAATCTTCTCAAATGAATTGCTCTTAGGTTATTGTTGTTACTTGTAAATAAGAAACAATGCTTTCAAGATATTCTTGAAGTTTTCTTCTAAAACGTTATATCAAATAAGAGCCAACTTTACAATAATATATATTTTGTTAATAAAGATTAAGCCCTGAAGTAGAACTTATTGATCACAGTTTCGATAAAATTCACTCAGTTTCTTCTTCATCTTGGTTTTTGAATAGATTGCGTTGAATTGGGGAAAGTACAGATTAAAAATTACGTTTAAATCACAGTACCTGACTACATAGGCAACTGATCATCCTCTCTCTCTCTCTCTCTCTCTCTCTCTCTCTCTCTCTCTCTCTCTCTCTCTCTCTCTCTCTCTCTCTCTCTCTCCTTGAGTTGTGTATCTAGGAAGATTGGAAATCTGGGGTGATAGTGAGAGACGTTAGAGTCATGAAGAAAAGTATCCTTTCATGATGACCTGTAAATTTCCTCCTCTATTTCCAAAGGATATCTTAAAGATTCCTGTCCGAGGTCAACTCACTCACGACCTTTCCTGCCCTTCCCTGTGATCTTTTCCACACAATTTTATGGGATGATTTGTTCATATGAGTAACTGGAAGTGAAAGCAGTAGGAGTCAATGCATTTGGAAAATATATGTTGTTAAATATGTATACGTATATATATATATATATATATATATATATATATATATATATATATGTATATATATATATATATATATATATATATATATATATATATATATATATGTATACTGCATATATATATATATATATATATATATATATATATATATATATATATATATATATATATATATGTATATATATATATGTATATATATATATATATATATATATATATATATATATTCCTTTCATTAGATCCCAAAAAATCTGTTTCACTCTTATATTTCTTTGAAGGAGGAAAGAAATCCTTTTATCCTGAAATATCGAAAGATATGAAAAAAATTCTAATGGAGATATCTAAACCTTTTTATACCTCTTTTTTTGGCTTAGTAAATAGAGGAAAAGTTAGTCAGTTCGCCACGGGACTGAGCGACTATTTTCGCCCTCTTCCTTTTTTTATTTTGGAAATTTTTGAAATGCTCAATATATCATTAAAGCATTTGTTGTATTATAAATAATTAATATATTATCCTTTTATATCCTGCTGGTGGGGTGAGAGAGTAGTGGGGAGAGGTGTTGGGAGGGTGATAAGTAAAGTGGTGATATAAGTGTCTGAAAGGGGTTGGTGGGGAGAGGGGAGGTTGAGGTTGGGGTGAGGAGTGGGGAGGATATGGGTAGGGTGAGGTGCTGGTGGGGTGTGGGTGAGATGGAGGTGGAGTGTGGATGTGGATGAGGTGGAAATGTGGGTATGGTGGGGTTGCATGAGGAGTTTGTGGGGTGAAGATATGGATGAGATCAGATAGAGGTGGGGTGAAGGTATGGGTGGAATTGCAGTTGGTGTGAAGGTGGGTCGGAATGTGTTGGTAGGGTCGGGGTTTTTCGCTTTATAAAACCACCTATATTTTGTTTAAGTTTTATTTTTAAACTTATTATATGGATATAAATAGTTTTTATTGGAGTGTTTTTCTACGAACCGTTGTTATATATTTTTTTTCGAACTTGCAATAAATAATATCAATAGATGATATGAAATAAAAGATTCGTACTCATAAAGTACTCATTCCAAAATGGTTATAAATGTTTTAAAAAGTAAATAGATCAATTGTGACTCCTCATCATTAAAAAAATTTAATAATGAATAACCACTTATACATAAAGTTTAGTCCAATTTGTTTCGAAAGAAACTAATACTATAACATTGCTATTAGCGAATTCTGAAAAAAAAAAAAAAAACTGTATGTAACATTCCCAGATGCCAAAAATGCAATGTGTTACACTTTGGATTCAAAATCGTGATTAGCAGCACAAATTCCAGGTTTACACTTTGTTTGAAAGAAATTCCCTCTTTAACCCCAAGAGACAGATGACTGAGTACAGAATCTTTGCTTTTTTGCCGAATGTTGCAATGATTTTCAAAGTGTTGTATGACAAATTTTGTATATAACTTTTTGGTTGATTCTCTTGCTTATGAAAATACGATTTGAATATGTAATGGAAGTAAAAAAAAAAAAATGTTAAACCTGGTGAAATAAATTTGAATTGTTTGAACTAATTAGATATTTCTTTCAGAGTTTTTTTATATTTCTAATTTCATCTGAAGTGCGATGAGATATTTTTCCAATTATATTTTTCACTATTATGGATGTGTTTGTATCAACATAATATTTAGGTATTCCAATATTTCACATGACGATTTAAATTCATATCGTAAAATTAAAACATTAATGGTGTTATTTAATTTCACACATTTTTCTATTTTGAACGTGTTTTTATATATAAAAAGAAGGAATGAATTTAAATATTCCAATCTTTTATATCATTATTTAAGTTACCAATTTGAAAATGAAAAATTAAATACGACACTTTTAAATAAGAAATATCTATAACCTGGAAGTAAGATGATTTTCATTTGGAATTTATAATGATTTTTTAAACCTACTTTTTATTTTTTAAAAGCCTCTGTTGGCATGGTTGGAAGCGACCTGGCCATTCATTAGAAGGGGCTAAAGTTCGATCCCAAGTATGAGGTAGTAGATATTTATTTCTATTTGAGCATGATATTGTGTTGATATTTATTCATATTTACTCATTAGGGGTAATTTGAATGAATTACTATTAATCGTGTCACCTGGTGGGCCGGGAAGTCGGGGAAAAGTGACTGGTAATAGACTGATGTCTCGACAGTTAAATCCTGAACTGCATATTAGCAGTTAGGTTCCGATTTCTTTTAGAGCCTCTGGTGGCATGGTTGAAAGAGACCTGGGTTTTCATTAGAAGGGGCTAGGGTTCGATCCCAAGTATGAGGTAGATATTTATTTCTATTAGAGCACGATATTGTGTTGATATTTATTCATACATAATATATATATATATATATATATATATATATATATATATATATATATATATATATATGTGTGTGTGTGTGTGTGTGTGTGTGTGTGTGTGTGTGTGTGTGTGTCTAATTATACTTTTTCAAACATAAAAATAACCTTAAATTTGATTTTATGCAATTATATTCCTCAATCCAAACCACCATTATTATCATTATGCAAAAATTGCCTGAGCATATTAATCATGAAAGAATTATGTGATTATTAGAGCAATTATCTTATTTTCGATAATATTTTGTGATTTAAAAGTTTAAAGGTCGACCATAAATGGCAGAAGCAAGGGACAGTGACAATACCATAGAGACTGACCATATATACATATGATCCGTGCCCAAGCTAGGATCAGGGAGGCATACTTATATCTCTAGAATTAACATTATAATGTTGAGGGATTCAAATATCTTTATTTCTTTTCTGGGATTATCTTATTTTCGAAATGTATTGAATATTTCTATTGGATATAACGCGTGATATAAATGAAATTTTACCTTCATGTCACAGCACCCGTTCGAATTAGAATCCGATCACCAAACGGCTCGTGATTGAAAATTGTATTTGCTCTCTCTCTCTCTCTCTCTCTCTCTCTCTCTCTCTCTCTCTCTCTCTCTCTCTCTCTCTCTCCTCTCTCTCTCTCTCTGCTTCCTAATAACTTTAAAGGAATGCTGAGGTTCCCGGTGGGAAACTGATCTCCCAAAGGTTCAGGGCCAAATGTCTATAGTATATAAAAATAAAATACTTAAACTTTTCCATACTAAAAAAAAAATTTATTTCAGAGATACCAACGTAAAAATAAACAGTAGTTTTCCAATAATATCGATTTCAACTCTTCCATGAACAAAACTTTTTATTTTTATTTTTTTTTTTTTTTACATTTCCGATATACCATCATAAAAAACATGTAGTTTTTCAATAACATTTAATTTTCTCGGCCATGAAAAAAATATTTCAGAGATATCACCGTAAAACAAATGGTAGTTTTTTCGTAAGATTAATTTTCTCACTGAGATGAAGTAACAAACGTTTTTGTCAATTGTGTTACCCAATACCAGTTATGTAGTTTCGAAACTGAAAATTATCCGGAGTTCTAATTCAGAGTGGTAAAAATAGATTTCCAATATTGTGGGAATCTCGCCCTCGGGCCGCGTTACTGTCATTGTTGTTGACAACTGTAGATACAAAACAGATGGAAGTACTCGTTGCAGATTTTGGCACTTTTTGGTACTGGATTTTGTTTTTCTTTACACAGTTCTGGGTTTTCATTTTCTATATTGATATTTTTTTCCTTGAGATCGAGGTGCTTTATAACGATAACATTGATAATAATGGATAAAAATTTTTTTAATGGTATTGATTATGATAATAATAATAATAATAATAATAATAATAATAATAATAATAATAATAATAATAATAATAATAATAATAATAATAATAATAATAATAATAATAATGAGGTAATAGTAATAATAAAACAATAATACTTAACAAACACAGAAATAACTATAACAATAACAATAATTAAAATAATGATAGCGATAACAATGATAATAATAATAATAATAATAATAATAATAATATAATGATATTATTATTATTATTATTATTATTATTATTATTATTATTACTATTATTATTATTATTATTATTATTATCAATAATAATAATAATAATATTAATAATAATAATAATAATAAAGACACACACACACAGATATATATATATATATATATATATATATATATATATATATATATATATATATATATATATATATATATATACATATATATGTATATATACCAAGGCACTTCCCCCAATTTTGAGGGGTAGCCGACATCAACAAATGAAACAAAAACAAAAAATGGGACCTTTACTCTCTACGTTCCTGCCAGCCTAACAAGGGACTCAACCGAATTCAGCTAGGGTGCCACAGCCCACCCTCCCACATTATCCACCACAGATGAAGCTTCATAATGCTAAATCCCCTACTGCTGCTACCTCCGCGGTCATCTAAGGCATCGGGGGCAGCAGCAGGGCCTACCAGAACTGCGTCACAATCGCTCGCCATTCATTCCTATTTCTAGCACGCTCTCTTGCCTCTCTCGCATCTATCCTCCATCCATCAACCCAAACCTTGGCCTTCCTCTTGTACTTCTCCCATCAACTCTTGAATTCATCACTTTCTTTAGCAGACAGCCATTTTCCATTCTCTCAACATGGCCAAACCACCACAACACATTCATATCCTCTCTAGCTGCTAACTCATTTCTTACACCCGTTCTCACTCTCACCACTTCGTTCCTAACCC
This sequence comes from Palaemon carinicauda, assembly GCF_036898095.1. NCBI lineage: Eukaryota > Metazoa > Arthropoda > Malacostraca > Decapoda > Palaemonidae > Palaemon > Palaemon carinicauda. The sequence goes on along the minus strand of NC_090734.1, from coordinate 20,553,162 downwards.
TATCTACTCGAGATACACCAGCCATACTCCTTAGACACTTCATCTCAAACACATTCAGTTTTTGTCTCTCCATCACTTTCATTCCCCACAATTCCGATCCATACATCACAGTTGGTACAATCCCTTTCTCATATAGAACTCTCTTTACATCCATGCACAACTCTCTATTTTTTACTACTACCTTAACTGGCCCCAACACTTTTCAACCTTCATTCGCTCTCTGACGTACATCTGCTTCCACTCCACCATTTGTTGCAACAACAGACCCCAAGCACTTGAACTGATCCACCTCCTCAAGTAACTCTCCATTCAACATGACATTCAACCTTGCACCACCTTCCCTTCTCATACATATCATAACCTTACTCTTACCCACATTAACTCTCAACTTCCTTCTCTCACACACTCTTCCAAATTCTGTCACTAATCGGCAAAGCTTCTCTTCTGTGTCTGCAACCAGTACGGTATCATCCGCAAACAACAACTGATTTACCTCCCATTCATGGTCATTCTTGTGTACCAGTTTTAATCCTCGTCCAAGCACTCGAGCATTCACCTCTCTCACCACTCCATCAACATACAAGTTAAACAACCACGGCGACATCACACATCCCTGTCTCAGCCCCATTCTCACCGGAAACCAATCACTCACTTCATTTCCTATCCTAACACATACTTTACTACCTTTGTAGAAACTTTTCACTGCTTGCAACAACCTTCCACCAACTCCATATAACCTCATCACATTCTACATTGCTTCCCTATCAACTCTATCATACGCTTTTTCCAGATCCATAAACGCAATATACACCTCCTTACCTTTTGCTAAATATTTCTCGCATATCTGCCTAACTGTAGAAATATGATTCATACAACCCCTACCTCTTCTAAAACCACCCTGCATTTCTAAGATTGCATTCTCTGTTTTATCCTTGATCCTATTAATCATTACTCTACCATATGCTTTACCAACTACGCTTAACAAACTAATACCTCTTGAATTACAACACTCATGCACATCTCCCTTACCCTTATATCCCTGGATAGGTACGGTGGGTCGTTCGCGACCCCGAGCGTCAAAAAAAAACAGGTTTTTCTCACGTGACTCACCCCCGTGACTGAATTTGTGGGTGATCGACCTGCAGGAGGTGTCTCCCCTACACGCTCTAGTAGTGTCCAGATGTGCATTGCTGTAGCTGTACTCCTTCCCCGATTTCTGAGACGCGTCGGGGTCGAGCACGACCGAGTTTACCCTTCTAAGGTAGTTTGCATAATTATCAAAGTTATTACGTATTATGAAATTGTCGTAGAATGGTGCAACTTGTATAGGTTATCAGTTGTGGAAAGTCTTGGTGGATTGTTTGGCTACCATGCGCATGATTTTTTTTTTAGTTAAAATGTCGTTCATCACCACCAGGACCATTTTACCGCGAGTGCCCCTTTTTCATTTTTTTTCATTTTTTTGCCAAGTCTTTTTTCCGTAAGATATTGCCAAATAGTGTCGTAAAACTTTTGCTTGTTTAGTGTTGGAAAGTGTGTCTAGATGATCTGGCTACCCATGCATGACTTTGTTTTTGTCAGATACGACGTAGTTATTGGTATATTGGGTATTTAACTGCGGTTACCAATTTCTGTTTTTTTTCAATATTTGTAAAAATTACTACGTAGTAAGGAATTGCCGTATATTATTCATTTTTTTTTCATGTTTATGTGTTAGAAAGTGTGCCTTGATGGTTGGGCTAACACGTGCATGTCTTTTTTTTTATCTGAGATGCCGTATATTAGAATGTCGGGCATTTTACCGCGAGTGTCCCTTTTTCATTTTTTTTCATTTTTTTGCCAAGTCATTTTTCCGTAAGATATTGCGAAATAGTGTCGTAAAACTTTTGCTTTTTTAGTGTTGGAAAGTGTGTCTAGATGATCTGTCTACCCATGCGTGATTTTGTTTTTGTCAGATACGACGTAGTTATTGGTATATTGGGTATTTAACTGCGGTTGCCAATTTCTGTTTTTTTTCAATATTTGTAAAAATTTACTACGTAGTAAGGAATTGCCGTATATTATTAATTTTTTTTTCATGTTTATGTGTTAGAAAGTGTGCCTTGATGGTTGGGCTAACACGTGCATGTCTTTTTTTTTCATCTGAGATGCCGTATATTAGAATGTTGGGCATTTTTCCGCGAGTGCCCCTTTTTATTTGTTTTGCATTTTTTTGCTTAGTCATGTTACCGTAAGGAATTGGCAAGTAGTGTCGCAAAACTTATATTTTTATAGTGTTGGAAAGTGTTTCTAGATGATCTGGCTACCCATGCCTATTTTTTTTTTTAGCCAGATATGGCGTATATATAAGTATGTGCTCGATTTTCCCGTGATTGCCATTTTTTCGTTTTTTCCCATTTCTTTCAAAATTACTACGTACTAAGGAACTATCACAGAGTAATGATTCATTTATATGTTTATTTGTCGGAAAATGTGCCTTGATGGTTTGCCTAGCACGTGGCTGAAATTTTTTTTTTCTGAAATGCCGTATATTAGAATGGCCATTTTTCCACGAGTGCCCCTTTTTATTTGTTTTGCATTTTTTTGCTTAGTCATGTTACCGTAAGGAATTGGCAAGTAGTGTCGCAAAACTTATAATTTTATAGTGTTGGAAAGTGTTTCTAGATGATCTGGCTACCCATGCCTATCTTTTTTTTTTTTTAGCCAGATATGGCGTATATATAGGTATGTGTTCGATTTTCCTGTGATTGCCATTTTTTCGTTTTTTCCCATTTCTTTCAAAATTACTACGTACTAAGGAACTATCACAGAGTAATGATTCATTTAGATGTTTATTTGTCGGAAAATGTGCCTTGATGGTTTGCCTAGCACGTGGCTGAATTTTTTTTTTCTGAAATGCCGTATATTAGAATGTTAGCCATTTTTCCGCGAGTGCCCCTTTTTATTTGTTTTGCATTTTTTCGCTTAGTCATGTTACCGTAAGGAATTGGCAAGTAGTGTCGTAAAACTTATATTTTTATAGTGTTGGAAAGTGTTTGTAGATGATCTGGCTACCCATGCCTATCTTTTTTTTAGCCAGATATGGCGTATATATAGGTATGTGTTCGATTTTCCGGTGATTGCCATTTTTTCGTTTTTTCCCAATTCTTTCAAAATTACTACGTACTAAGGAACTATCACAGAGTAATGATTCCTCTAGATGTTTATTTGTCGGAAAATTTTGTTTACTTTTTTTTTGATTGAATATCATCAAATTTTTTTAGCTAAAATATTATATTGTTTTACATTTTTTTTTTTTTATTTCGATTTTATTTCCCTTCAAAAAAATTTTTTTGGGTCAGAATTTTAATTTTATAGTCGTAAAATAATCGACAATTATCCAGCAACCCACCATACAATTTTTATGCATATCCAATAATAATTAGATTTGTAAATAACACCTTGAAATTGATATACCCTTCCTACATTTCAAGTGGCAGATTAGGGAGTCTGAGTCAGTGTGGTTGGCGGCCATTTTGTGGACATATCCGAAGCGTAAGCTGCCCTATCTATTTATATTCTTGTTCCCCATAGAATTTGTGATATTTTGGTATATTTTTACCTGCATAAATATCATATTATATATTAAATATATGTATTTTTTTACGAAATTTCTAAGTACTCAAAAAATTACCTTTAGATATGGCCCCTGATATAAATGTAATTTACAAAATAATGAAGATTTTTTTACATATTTCTATTTTAGGATAACATATGTTTATTCCCTAAAAAAATTAGCCACTTCCTATTTCATTTGGGTACCCAAAAAAATTCATGAAATTTGGACAAATTTTTTCGGCCAAAAAAAGTTACCCTTTTTTTCTCATTTCAGATCTTCACCTCCATGGGTCTGACTTCATCCAAAATACATCAAGATGTGTCCTAAACATTCAAGAATCAATTCCTAAAAGGATTTGTGTATATATGTATAAACTTTTTTTTATGAATTTTTATGTCAGGTCTTTTTTTTTCTACTTAATTTTTTAAAATATTTATAATAAATAGTTTTCCTGCAGATGAGAAGTATTTATCTTTACAGTTGTTTTAAGCATTCAATGAAGTTTTTTTGGGCAAAAGAAAAAAGGAGGTTACTGCAAAAACTGATTTTTCAAGAATTTTTTTTGGCGTCGGGGTCGTTCGCGTCCCAGTATACCCTTAAAGGGGTGTCCGAGGAGCGTACCTATCCAGGGTTAAAGTGGTACAATACATGCACAAACCTAATCTACTGGTACCATTGACAACACAAAACACATATTAAACAATATCACCAACCATTCAAATACAGTCACACCCCCTTCCTTCAGCATCTCAGCTCTCACACCATCCATACCAGACGCTTTTCCAACTCTCGTTTCATCTAGTGCTCTCCTCACTTCATCTATTGTAATCTCTCTCTCATTCTTCTCATCTCCCATCACTGGCACCTCAACACCTGCAACAGCAATTATATCTGCCTCCCTATTATCCTCAACATTCAGTAAACATTCAAAATATTCCGCCCATCTTTTCCTTGCCTCCTCTCCTCTTAACAACCTTCCATTTCCATCTTTCACTGTCTCTTCGATTCTTGAGCCAGAATTCCTTACTCTCTTCACTTCTCTCCAAAACTTCTTCTTATTCTCTTCATATGAATGACCCAATCCCTGACCCCACCTCAGGTCAGCTGCCCTCTTTGCCTCACGTACCTTGCGCTTTACTTCCACATTTTTCTCTCTATATTTTTCATACTTCTCTTTACTATTATTCTGCAGCCATAAATATATATATATATATATATATATATATATATATATATATATATATATATATATATATATATATATATATATATATATATATATATATATATATCAGGAAGCAAATAAAGCCTTATTTAAAACTGAAGATCTACTGAACTATGAAAATTGTTGGAGCAAAAATTGAAAGAACGGTCTTTCCCCAAAGTGATAACTCGATAAAAATCCTACTGATATATCATAACGCTCTCTTCTCGCTGCTCATGCAAATGTTGGCATGAGCACCGTTGAACAGATTTCGGAAAATGTACATCCATCTCTCTCTCTCTCTCTCTCTCTCTCTCTCTCTCTCTCTCTCTCTCTCTCTCTCTCTCTCTCTCTCTCTCATATATAAGTTGTGCAATTTAGAAGTGTAGATTCTCTCTGATCTTTATCTACGGCTTTCATTTTTTGACATTGAATTACACACCCATTCAAAGTAATTAATTATATGTGAATTCAGATGGAAATATCAGGTTATATGTTTGCGATGTGTATAGAAAAATATCAGTTGAGACCATTCACTCGAAATACTTCTAAGCAGGTAAGATAAAAGCCTTTGCCACAATGTACTATTTGAATAATTATACTAAATTTAGTTAATTTCAGCAAAACTGGACGTCGGTTCTTCAGGGCCGTTATTGCATGGTCATGATCAAAATGAAAGGCCACTCTCCAGTGCATATGGCCATGGCAAGTTCTCATGGCCACATTCCAGCGCGCATCAGTCCAATGCGAATGAACATTTTCTAGTACAAATGGCCATGGGTAAGTACACATGCCCACGGTCTAGTGCACATGGCTACAGACAAGTGCAAATGGTCATGCTCCAGTGTACATGGCTACGGGCAAGTGTGAATGGCCACGGTCCAATACCCATGCCCAGAGGTAAATGAGTATGGCCAAGGTCCAGTGCGCATGGCCACGGACCATTACGCACGGCCACAGGCAAGTGCACATGGCCACGGACAAGTGTGCATGGCCACAGGCAAGTGTGAATAGCCAAGGTCCGTGTGTATGGTCATGAGCAAGTGCATATAGCCACGGTCTAGTGCGCGTGGCCACAAGCAAGTGTGCATGGCCACACGCAAGTGCACAGGTCCATGGTCTAGTGCTCATGGCCATGGGCAATTGTTCATTGCCACGGTCCAGGCAATTGTTCATTGCCACGGTCCAGTATGCATGGCCACAGGAAAGCGCAAATGGCCACGGTCCAGTGAGCATGCCCACGGACAAGTGCACATGATCACGGGCAAACCCCCATAAAGTGCTTTGACACGATGATGTATGACCATTAGTCGTGAAGTTATCGCAATATGGCGGCCCCAGTGATCATCAGCTTTGGAGCCCTTAACAAATGAGTACAGTATGGCCTAACCTACAACTGTGCCATATTTCATGCTTGTAGATAAATTTGCACAATGTCGCCCTAATATTTCCCTATTCCCCTGGACTAAATGGGCTGTTTTCCATGTTGGAGCCCTTGGGTTTATAGCATCCTGCTTTTCCAACTATGTTTTACTTAGCTAATAATAATAATAATAATAATAATAATAATAATAATTTCTTGATTGTGCATCTACCTATAATTCTTACTGGTTAAGTGAATACTTTACTGTCAAAATCAACGAAATGCGATTATTCTGATTGGAGTTACCCTTAGTATATTTTGGAAAATAAAGGGAGTTTGTCATTTAGCATTACATTCCTAAAGGATGAAAGGGTGAGGACGTAAGTGAGAGAAAATTATAGCGAAAAAGAGTACCCGACAGATGAATCAGATTTGGCCTCGAACTTTGGGAAGTTATTCAATTAGCCTATCTCTGGCGGGTCAAGGGTGATGACGATTTTGTGTTTTTTTACATATATAAAGTCATCTAGACTAAAGTATGTCTACAAATGGATTTATTTTTAAAAAGAAATTCACCCGATTAAATACACCAGATTAAATACGTATTTGATCTAAATAAGTAACAGGAATTCTTAGTTGGCATGTATGAAACTAGAAGTATCCATAAAAATCTTACTGTCTTTTTGCGCCTAATTAAAATATTCACATTTGTTGTGTAAAGGCTTATGCTGGCATAAGGCTACCTTAATCTAAACCTCATGATAAAAAAAAAAAAAAAAAAAAAAAAAAAAAAAAAAAAAAAAAAAAAAAAAAAAAAAAAAAATTATAATAGAGCATACCTCCGTTTTGGTCACTTTGTTAACCCTTAGCGATTGAAGCCCGACTCTGAGCCGGCTACCAGAGATGGTAGGTTCCGATCGAAACCCAGCTCTGAGCCGGAATAAAAACAGTTTTTAAAGGAAAAAAAATTAGGTTTATCTTCCTATCAGTATTCCAGAGTAACATTTGTTTATATGTCTAGCATACTATCTTATTTCAAATAAAAGAAATCTAGATTTATTTAGATTTTTTCCTCTTGAAAAAAATAAATAAAATAGCGAAAATGGGGATTGTTTGCGCAGTAAAATTTCATCAAAATGGCCAGATTTAGTCATTTTTTTAAGCTGTTCTGGGTAGACAATTCTGCTTCTCTCGCTATAAACAGCTATTCTCGACGACTTATCCACGATCTCGAGCACCTGCGTGAGCCACGTGTTTTGCCTGTCATCATCACTCCGTAGGGCCGTCCCGTAGTCCAACAACAAACAATTGACCCAGACTCGTCAAACTTATTTATTAACTCCATGCAGTACATAAGTAAGCTGGTCTTTCATCCAAAAGGGTCCTCAAAATAATGAAATATTTATATTACAAAAAAAACATTTCTGTAACTCACAATGATGATCGTCGTTTGCCTCGAGGTAATCTGGGGCGATGAATCACTTCCAAGCGACAACTGATGGAAAGGTCACTGTTCCTAGACCCATCAAACAATATCAAAGTAAACCATATTTCTATCTTATTCGAAAAATTCATGTATATATATATATATATATATATATATATATATATATATATATATATATATATATATATATATATATATATATATATATATATAAATACATATATATATATATATATATATATATATATATATATATATATATATATGTATATATACTGTATATATATATTCGTATCCTCACATCGAGAAACGCATACTAAATTGCACCTAATATAGTATATAAAATATATAATTGCATATATTTATATATATATATATATATATATATATATATATATATATATATATACATATATATATATATATATATATATATATATATATATATATATATATATATATATATATATATATGTGTGTGTGTGTGTGTATGAAAGCGTTAGTCAAAATTTTCGTTTTTTTATCCTTCCTCCAGCTTAGTATATATATATATATATATATATATATATATATATATATATATATATATATATATATATATATATATATATATATATATATATATATATATTCACACACACACACATACATACATGCGTAAAAAATCACAGGAAAACGTGATGCTCAGATGTAGAAGAACCACAGGGAAAATGAAAATACGAAATTCAAGATTAAGTCCTCACTAGTTTCGTGATACTTCTTCAGAGGACTGATTTATTGAGAGAGGTTTCTTTACATTTTATAAGGAAAGTAAACGTACGAACATACATATAGAGGCTTATAGAACAATGACACTCCCATACCAGCTACCTGGGCAGTTATCAGGTGTTTACTAGGTGGAGATCAAACCTCATTAGACATCTGCCAAAAAGGGTAATTTCTGGTGACTGGTGAATTCTTGTTTTGACTTTCAATACAGTTTATTTATATGAATAACGGCATCCTTATCTATATAAATACAAAAGCAGAACTATTTGTATATATAAAACCCATCTATATATAAATGAATATGTCTATGCATATATTATGCACGTGTGTGTATGAATGCCTGTCTGTGTGTACGTATGTATATGGCTTTTTTATATGTATGTTCGTACGTTTACTTTCCCTATGAAATGTAAAGAAACCACTCTCAATAAATCAGTCCTCTGAAGAAGTATCACGAAACTAGTCAGGACTTAAATCTCATATTTCATATTTTCATTTTCCTTGTGGTTCCTCTGCATATATATATATATATATATATATATATATATATATATATATATATATATATATATATATATATATTTACATATGAGTGTGTTAGTGTGTCTGTAGTGCATAAATTTCATTTGCCTATGAAGGTATGAATGTATATAATACCTTATGCAAACAAATAGTTGGTCCATAGGTAAGCCCCGATGATAGATAAAGTTAGCACGTTGGTAATATTCGAAGAAAAAATCACAACTGGCCAGCTGATATCGTCTTAGATTGCCAGTAGATTTTCTCACGACGGGGGATTTCGTCCTAATACCCGCCGAATGGTCACTTATAAATCCCATCAAACGGCATTCCTTCTCTTTCTTTTGATGAAGCAGATAATTCTATATCGTTCGTACCATGCAAACATATAAAAGCTTTCATATATATATATATATATATATATATATATATATATATATATATATATATATATATATATATATATATATATATTATTATTATTATTATCAGTTAAGCTACAGCCCTAAATGAAAAAGTAGGAAAAATTTCCCTTTGAGGAAAGTAAATGCAGGAATTAACAAACTAAAAGATAAATAATGAACAATTAAAATAAAATATCATAGGCACAGTATCAACATTATAATAAATCTTTCATATATAATCAATAAAAATAAGATATAATAATGTGCCCTAGTGTACCCTCAAGCAAGAGATCTCTATCGCTAGACAGTGGTACAGGGGATAGGGCACTACCCAAGACTAGAAAACTATGGTTTGATTTTGGATTGTCCCCGTAGAAGAATTACTTATCATAGCTAAAGGGTTTATGATAATTTAGTGTTCACGGCTCTACATACATACATACATACATACATATATATATATATATATATATATATATATATATATATATATATATATATATATATATATATATATATATATATATATATATATATATATATATATATATATTAGTTACCAGTCACAAAAACTGCACGTAACAGATATCAAAGGGTAAAATCCACAGGAAACAGGAAAGGAAAAGACCAGGTACCAAGCGCTGTCGTGTATTACGTATCATTTTTCGGGGTACAAAGTGAAATAGAAAATAAAATCATACAATAAAGAAACCTACCAAAACTGAAATAAAAGCCACAAACAAGCAAAGCATCATCAATATGCTAAAATAATTAAGAGTCGTTAAAAATGAATAAACAATTGTCGTTTATAATAAAATGCTAGTAATATAACAATCGTTAAACTAAATGTTTACATTGTACTTCTTTACAATTTCATTAACAAGATGAGTGTCTAGTTTAAAAAGATCAGAACTGAGATTTAAAGTTTGATTATCAAAATATTTAATAAAAGCAGATTCAATAATATTTCTTTAAACAAGGTTTTTACAAAATAAAATCTCTGAGGAGTTTTCCCAGTCAATACAGTGGTTAAAATTGTTCATGTGGACAAACGAGGCACTAGACATTTGTCCTGTCCTAACTGCATATCGATGTTTTTTAATTCGGTTGTTAAGCAGTTTTCCGGTTTGACCCACATATTTCTTGTCACAACCAGTACATGGAATTATGTAAATAGAGCCAGTATTATAATTTGGAGAATTATCTATTAGAATAATCTTTACTGTTCCTGAACTTTTAAAATCTAAATATACTTTGAATATTTTCAATAAATCTTTTATATAAGCAAAGTTTTCATTGTATGGAAGTGCCAGCACATTCTCATTCTTAAAAGGTTCCCTATTCTTGTCGGAATAAAATATATGTCTAGCTTTCTGTAGAGAATTGTCAATTAAATTTCAATTTAATTCCTATGTCATTAAGTCTACGAAATTTTGCGTCCATAAATTCGGGGCTGCAAATCCTTAAAGCCCTTAAAAACATACTTGAAAGAGAAAAAAACAGAAACTTTTACACTGGTTTGATGATTTGAATAAAAATGAATGTGGGAACAAACATTAGTAGGTTTCCTGTAAATATAAAAAAAACAAAGCCTCTATCATTTCTATGGACCAAAACATCTAAAAATGGCAATTTACAATGATTCTCCTCTTCAATAGTGAATTTTATGGAGTATCTTAAAATATATAACTTTTCCCAAAAAATATTTAGATTCTCATATGCAGGCCAAACACAAAAAATATCGTCAACATAACGAAACCAAAGAACCCCTATAGGCAAAATGGCTGGTAACAGCTTAACTTCGAAAAATTACAAGTAAAGGTTACTGAGTACTGGGGATAGGGGATTACCAATTGCCATTCCAAACTTTTGCAGGAAGTACTTCCCATTAATAAGAAATTTACAGTCTTTAACACATAATTTTATCAATTCAATTATTTTGTCATGAGATAAAGGTAAAAAAGGTGCTTACTTAATTCGTCGAATAAAAATGTCAATAGATCGTCAACTGGAACCTTCGTAAATAAAGACGTTACATCAAAAATAACCATTTTAAAGTTAAAATCAATGCGAGCACTAAGCAACATGTTAACAAAATCTGTATTATTCTTTATATGCGATTGGCATATATTTCCAACAATAGGCATGAGGACTTGTACTAACCACTTTGACAATTTGTAAGAAACACTACCAACTGAACTGATTATTGGCCGGAGAGAGTTATTAATCTTATGAGTTTTGATAAGACCGTACATATACGGTAATGTGGCACATTGGGAAGAAAATTATTTAATGAAAGCAACATATCCTTTCAAGATGGATTTTAATTTCCTATTGAAATTACTATTTACAGTTTCTAAGGGATATCAACGTTCTTCAGAATAAGTTTCATTATCCGACAACAGATTATCCATCTTTCCCACATACTCATCTTTATCCATTATTACAAACACCTTAGACTTATCCGCCTTCGTAATATGCAGATCATTATCATTCTTTAACTCACTGTAATACTTTATATATATATATATATATATATATATATATATATATATATATATATATATATATATATATATATATATATACATATATATGTATATATATATATATATATATATATATATATATGCATATATATGTATGTATATATATATATATACATATATATGAAATATAAATATACATATACATATATATATATATATATATATATATATATATATATATATATATATATATGTATATATACATATATATATATATATATATATATATATATATATGTATATATATATATGTATATATATTTATATATTCATATATATATATATATATATATATATATATATATACATATTGTGGGAGAGAGTGGTGAAGAGAGATAGAGTATTGTGAAATAGAATACGACTAGATATCCTTTTAATAAAGGAGTTAACAGAATGCATTTATTTTTTTCTTTATAAGCTTTTATGTTGGTGGCTGAGTGGTTTGTTCATTACATTGTCTGAAATTTTAATGTTTCTTTTTTATTTGCAATAAAATTTAAGAAAAGAGAGAAAGATAATAATAGATTCGTACATAGCTACAAGTTATCCGAAATCTAGCAGTACATTCGTTCATAATTTCTATATGAATTTGTTATTGAAGATTCAGACAGAATTTTTGTTTTCATCTTTATTGTTTGTGTGTATTGTGTATTTTAGGTAGAGAATTGATAATACGTATAAATGTGCTAAAGATAGTATATATATTCTACTTCTCTATAATTTAAAAAAGAAAAAAAATCTCATTTCCTGTTTCCTAGTTTGGTAAGGAAAATATTTGAGGAATTTCATGAAATATCATATCGTTTACTATATTAACCCTTAGCGAGAGAAGCCCGGCTCTGAGCCGGCTATCAGAAATGGTAGGTTCCGATAGATACCTACTACATATATATATATATATATATATATATATATATATATATATATATATATATATATATATATATATATGTGTGTGTGTGTGTGTGTGTGTGTGTATAAGCACACACACACACACACACATATATATATATATATATATATATATATATATATATATATATATATATATATATATATATATATATATATATATTCTGTATCAAGCACATTTTTGAACTATGTAACGATCCTATATCTACCATTTCCCAACTTTATTTGCAAACAAATATGATGCGTACATGAAAGCCAGGTGAAGAACATCACTCACCCAAACAAAGAGAAAGTGTAGCCCGAGACAATCTGTTAGGAGAGTCTCACGAGGTGATTTGATATTGTCGTAGATTACCAGTGTATATATGCATGACCTACTTTTTTACAACAAATAACATTCACTACAGTCATAAAAATGAACTATTTCAATTTGCATCATCTTTAGAAGTCAACCATCTTTTTATCTTATTAGGAAAATGCATGCATATATACATATGTAATCTCAAATACTTACACACACACTAAAAACCACATAACATATGATATATATGATTGTATAAAAAAAAGCTGGTATACATACATAAGCTGACTCCCGTAATACCACTACCTCAGCGGTCGGGGAAGCAGCAGGGCCTACTAAAACTGTCTGAATTGCTTGCCCTTCATTTTCATTTCTAGCACGCTCTTTTGCCTCTCTCGCCTCTATCCTCCTATTACCCAGAGCTTTTTTTGACTCCATCCATCCACCCAAACATTGCCCTTCCTCTTATACTTCTCCAATCAACTCTTATCTCTAACATAGAATACACAAATACAAATGAAAGCAAACGATTTCTAAAGCTCTCTGACAAGGGTGATAAAATCCACGGAACTTCTGATAAGTTGACAATGTCTCTGAAAAGCCAAGTTTTGGTCTGATCCAACTTGAAAGGGAAAAGGAAGCGAGATTTAGCCGGATTTTCTTATGTGAGGAAAGAATCGCTTTGGCTGTGCAAACAGATACTTCCAATGGCTGACATCAAGATAAAAAGAGACGTTTCCAGAGCAGAGTGATGAAGGATTTGTTCTATTATTTACGAGAGAGAGAGAGAGAGAGAGAGAGAGAGAGAGAGAGAGAGAGAGAGAGAGAGAGAGAGAGAGAGAGAGAGAGAGCAGTTAATCTTTGAATAGTCACTACAGTAGTATAGTAGACTCACACACTCATATATATATATATATATATATATATATATATATATATATATATATATATATATATATATATATATATATATATATATATATATATATATATATATAGTAAAATGGGGAAGAAAATAGCAAAATGGAAAACTTTGTTTTTTGCAGCAGAATGGTTGAGAATTTTTATACAACAGGGCTTGTTATATTCATTTTGCCTTTTTACGTTATCCATCAGCTGTTCTTAAGTAAGGGTCAGTGAGTTTTTTTTTTATTATGGATATTATTTGGTGATTTTTTATTCACCGGGAAAGGGGTAAGAAAAAATCATGCAGGGGGGAAAGAAAATCATCATTATTTTACTAATACAACACACAAGTTGTACAATTTCTATCAAGAACATAACTGATAAATGATATATTGTGCATCACCAAATAAAAACCATAATTCTTATTGAGATAATAAACAAGCGTCCTCTTAAGTTTTCTCAATATAAAGAAAAGACCTAATGTACACATATATTCGTGTTACATAATCCAAAAATTGCCTGCTAGTTTCTCTCCTCATAAAAACAAACTTGATCAATTATTGCTTGGAATTAATTAGAGCAAAAATCATTGGTATATTTCATATTTGTTCACAAAAAGTAAGAATTTATTCATTGGCATGATGTGTTATTTATATATGAATTTTCCTTTACATTATTTTCAATGACCTTCATGCTAGCATATGCCATTTCATCTGGAAATCTACTTGCGCCACTGGACCATTATCATTATCAGGAAAAGTTTTTGCAATCTTGCCCCAGTAGTAAACTGTACGTGGTTCAAAATAATACACTGCGTAATATTTTCCTATTGAATCATTTGTAATTACAGGAGGATCTGTTGGAAGCGTTAGTGTCTGTACATCATCTTCACATTCTATATAACTTTTATCTGTATTTAAAGTGAAACTGATATCATCAGCAGAATCGCTTTACATTTTTTCCATCTCTTCTTCAGTTGTGGTAACAGATAGTGGCTCTGGTTATTTCTTTTCCTTTCTTGCCACTCTGCTAAACTTTCTTTTCTTCAGTGTGTCATGCTCTGTCATTTTCTTGCTACATTCTTTTTGAGTTATGATTTGGCTGTGCATACTCCTTTTTTTTTTTTCTTGTAATTTGTGGTGTTCCACTTCTTCTTCTACTGTGCAAAACTCCTTCTAAAGTAGTTTCTCTCTCCTTTTCAACCAAAAGAATGTTGAACTCCATTCCTGTAGAAGCCCTGGCCTGTGCTTCAGCAACAAGCGTCCTCCAGATTATATGTTTAGCATACAGAATGTGATGAATAATTGGTTGGAAATGAGTAAGTATGAACCTAGTATGTATGAGAAGTTAGGGCTAGAAAGTAAACAGTTAGTGTTAGTTGAATATAGGAAAAAGAGGCGTTTGAAAGTTCTAAGTGAGGAGAAAGTGCAAGGGAAATTTATAGGTATAGGTAGGAATCTGAATATGCATGACAAGGGTGTAAATGTACATGTGAGCATGGAAGACAAATGTGTTAATACAGATGAATAATGGCTGAGAATGAATAATACCTATATTGTGTATGGTTTTTCCTTAGATGTAAAAGAAAGTATGACTAATGCGAGAATGAGAGACAGGAGAATGATAAGTAGTATGGATGAATCTTTTATAAAAGTAGAAAATGCTTTGGATGAAATGGATGAATTGTTGACGGAAATAAGAGAGACTTTAGGGCCAGATGATAATGAGGTAGATGGGATAGTGCATGATATATTAGAAGATAGGAATATAGATGAGAATCGGAATAGGACATAGAATGATAGCGATATGGAAGAAGTGAATGAGAAAGTACATGAAGGCCCAGTTACTTGAAGCAGAGGTCCTGTTCCCGACTTTAACTGAGTTATGAAAAAAATTAGGTAAATGTTGTGTGAGACGGATTTGGCAAAGTAAGGGGGGAGGAATGTCGAGGATTAAGTTTTGTTTTGTTTTTATTTATTTTTGTTGTTTGCCAAATCCAGAGAGAGAGAGAGAGAGAGAGAGAGAGAGAGAGAGAGAGAGAAAGAGAGAGTGTGTATGTGGCAGCGAGCGAGAGGTAGTTAGTGTATCGATTGTTTGTTGTGAGAAAGACTGTTCGTATAAATGAGGTTGTTGTTTATGTTTTTAGCTAGGTTACGAGAGTGGTGCATGTCTTGGGCGAATGATTATTTTTCATTTGACTGCAGCTAGAGGCAGTTGTGTTTGTGAATGCTGGATTATAATTTTTATTCTTTTATCAGCGTGGAAGTGTTCGATTATTTTTTGAGTAAGTACAGTTTTCTATATTTGCTTGTCGTAATTTCTCCTTTCTGCTCGGATTTAGATAATTATTGATGACCCCGACCTAATTTACTTCCGAGTGCTGTTGATGATGATGATGATGATGGTGATGATGAGGACGAGGATGATAATATCCAAGACCCCAATCAGGGAAGCAGCTGTGGCAAATTGCCGCACAGTGTAGTGTTACCTAAAGAGCTGTGGTAGTTTGCCAAGAAAGACAGTTTGGCTTTCTATGGACGAGTGTTGGTGTCGCAATATTTATAAACATATTTTGAGTTGGTGTTCGGGTAATTTTTAAAATTTTCTGTTAGGTGTTTTTATTTATTTATTTATTTATTTTTTTTTTTTGGTTTATTTGAATGATGTTATATTTTTTGTATATTTAGTGTTTAAGTTTATAATTAGTTTTAAGTGTGATTATTTTGATTGTGGATGGTTTTGGGTTAAGCGTTTTAGTTTTAAGAAATATAGTATTAAGGTTATGTTTTGTTTTTGTGTCCTTTTTGTCTAAGAGTCCAGTTGATAACGTCAGTTAGTGATTCAAGGATGTGGGGTTTGTTCTTGCAACATCCCGCCACATTATGATGAAGATGATGATGATGATGATTATTTTTATTATTATTATTATTATTATTATTATTATTATTATTATTATTGTTATTATTATTATCATTATTATCATTATTAATATTATCTACATTTCTTAATCACAATCTACAGACTGATGGTTTATATTGTGGGGTTCAGGGTTGCATCCAGCTTCTTAAGGAATCCATCACTTTCCTCAATATACAGTATATGTCAAATAACTCATGGGGTTTTATAGGATCCTATCATCATCATCATCATCATCATCATTATCATTATTATTATTATTATTATTATTATTATTGTTATTATTATTATTATTATCATCATTATTATTATCATTACTAGATAACTTACAATTCTAGTTGGAAAAGCCAGATGCTATAAGACCAAGGGCTCCAAGAGGGAAAAATGCTTATTGAGGAAAGGCAATAAGTAAATAGATAGAATAGTGTGCCTGAGTGTACCTCAAACAAGAGAATTCTAAAGCCAAGGGAATGGAAGACAATGGTACACAGGCTATGGCACTTCCAAAGTCTAGAGAACAATGGTTTGATTTTGTAATGTCCTTCTCCTAGAAGAGCTGCTCACCATAGCTTAAGAGTTTCTTCTACCCTTAATAGGGGAAAGTGTTGTCAGATATATTTGGAGAGAGGAGAATACGGAAAGAATAGGCCAGACTATTCGGTGTATTTAAAGGCAAAGAAAAAAGAGCCACAACCAGATAGGGTTCCAATGTAGTACTCTCTGTATTCTGACCAGTCAAAGGACCCAATAACTCTCTGGCGGTAGCATTAAATAAAATGGTATTCACACACTCTATTTCAACTAATTATTTTTTAAACCCAGTCTTAGAAATCTTACTTTCTATCAGTAATATGCTGGACAATGGCATACGTTTTCGCTCATTGTGTGAGAAATATATCTGATTCTTTTATACAACGGAAATTTATTAGTCCCAATCATATCTATGTTAGAATATCTCGTAAATCTCACGATTGTATTGCCAGCGATGCAATATATTACAGCAGATGTGTAATATTATGAAATATATTTGTACGTCGTTCTAGAATATTTTCAGTCAAAAATGTGGGGATCTTCCTCATAAATTCTATTGATAACAAGAATTTATGTGTATCAGTAAGTTTCCT
>NC_090734.1:20522651-20530151 GCF_036898095.1 Palaemon carinicauda | reverse complement strand
AATCTGCCACTTGAAATGTAGGAAGGGTATGTCAATTTCTAGGTGTTATTTACTAATCTAATTATTATTGGATATGCATAAAAATTGTATGGTGGGTTGCTGGATAAATGTCGATTATTTTACGACTATAAAATTAAAATTCTGACCCAACAAAAATTTTTTGAAGGGAAATAAAATCGAAAAAAAAACAAAAATGTGAAACAATATAATATTTTAGCTAAAAAAATTTGATGATATTCAATAAAAAAAGAAGTAAACAAAATTTTCCGACAAATAAACATCTAGAGGAATCATTACTCTGTGATAGTTCCCTAGTACGTAGTAATTTTGAAAGAAATGGGAAAAAACGAAAAAATGGCAATCACCGGAAAATTGAACACATACCTATATATACGCCATATATGGCTAAAAAAAAAGATAGGCATGGGTAGCCAGATCATCTAGAATCACTTTCCAACAATATAAAAATATAAGTTTTGCGACACTACTTGCCAATTCCTTACAGTAACATGACTAAGCAAAAAAATGCAAAACAAATAAAAAGGGGGCACTAGCGGAAAAATGGCTAACATTCTAATATACGGCATTTCAGAAAAAAAAAATTCAGCCACGTGCTAGGCAAACCATCAAGGCACATTTTCCGACAAATAAACATCTAAATAAATCATTACTCTGTGATATTTCCTTAGTACGTAGTAATTTTGAAAGAAATGGGAAAAAATGAAAAAATAGCAATCACAGGAAAATCGAACACATACCTATATATACGCCATATCTGGCTAAAAAAAAGATAGGCATGGGTAGCCAGATCATCTAGAAACACTTTCCAACACTATAAAATTATAAGTTTTGCGACACTACTTGCCAATTCCTTACGGTAACATGACTAAGCAAAAAAATGCAAAACAAATAAAAAGGGGCACTCGCGGAAAAATGGCCATTCTAATATACGCCATTTCAGAAAAAAAAAATTTCAGCCACGTGCTAGGCAAACCATCAAGGCACATTTTCCGACAAATAAACATATAAATGAATCATTACTCTGTGATAGTTCCTTAGTACGTAGTAATTTTGAAAGAAATGGGAAAAAACGAAAAAATGGCAATCACAGGAAAATCGAACACATACTTACATATACGCCATATCTGGCTAAAAAAAAATAGGCATGGGTAGCCAGATCATCTAGAAACACTTTCCGACACTATAAAAATTTAAGTTTTGCGACACTACTTGCCAATTCCTTACGGTAACATGACTAAGCAAAAAAATGCAAAACAAATAAAAAGGGGCACTCGCGGAAAAATACCCAACATTCTAATATACGGCATCTCAGATAAAAAAAAAGACATGCACGTATTAGCCGAACCATCAAGGAACACTTTCTAACACATAAACATGAAAAATAAATCAATAATATACGGCAATTCCTTACTACGTAGTAAATTTTTACAAATATTGAAAAAAAAACAGAAATTGGCAACCGCAGTTAAATACCCAATATACCAATAACTACGTCGTATCTGACAAAAAGAAAGTCACGCATGGGTAGCCAGATCATCTAGACACACTTTCCAACACTAAAAAAGTAAAAGTTTTACGACACTATTTGGCAATATCTTACGGAAAAATGACTTGGCAAAAAAATGAAAAAAATGAAAAAGGGGCACTCGCGGTAAAATGCCCAACATTCTAATATACGGCATCTCAGATAAAAAAAAAGACATGCACGTGTTAGCTCAACCATCAAGGCACACTTTCTAACACATAAACATGAAAAAAAATGAATAATATACGGCAATTCCTTACTACGTAAAAATTTTTACAAATATTGAAAAAAAACAGAAATTGGCAACCGCAGTTAAATACCCAATATACCAATAACTACGTCGTATCTGACAAAAACAAAGTCACGCATGGGTAGCCAGATCATCTAGACACACTTTCCAACACTAAACAAGCAAAAGTTTTACGACACTATTTGGCAATATCTTACGGAAAAATGACTTGGCAAAAAAATTAAAAAAAATGAAAAAGGGGCACTCGCGGTAAAATGGTCCTCGTGGTGATGAACGACATTTTAACTAAAAAAAAAATCATGCACATGGTAGCCAAACAATCCACCAAGACTTTCCACAACTGATAACCTATACAAGTTGCACAATTCTACGACAATTTCATAATACGTAATAACTTTGATAATTATGCAAATTACCTTAGAAGGGTAAACTCGGTCGCACTCGACCCCGACGCGTCTCAGAAATCGGGGAAGGAGTACAGCTACAGCAATGCACATCTGGACACTACTAGAGCGTGTAGGGGAGACACCTCCTGCAGGTCGATCACCCACAAATTCAGTCACGGGGGTGAGTCACGTGAGAAAAACCTCTTTTTTTTTGACGCTCGGGGTCGCGTACGACCCACCGTACCTATCCAGGGTTAAAATTCTCTGAAGCTTTATGAAAAAATCATTTATGGATTTGAAAATTGACTCTATAATTTTTCTTTTCAAAGAATGCGTGATAGAGACTTCAAAAGAAGCAGGCGAAGGAGGAAAAAACTATGGATCCATGAGCTAGGAAAATTTGCGGGTGAAGACTGGCACAAAAAGACCATATACAGTCGCAGGGGAAGGACATACTTGAGGCGTACACCCAGCATTGCACTAGTTACGGGCGATAATATATACTGTATATGATATATATATATATATATATATATATATATATATATATATATATATATATATATATATATATATAAATATTTATATATATATATATATATATATAGATATATATATATATATATATATATATATATATATATATATATATATATATATATATATATATATATATATATATATATATATATATATAGATATATAGATATATATATATATATATATATATATATATATATATATATATATATATATATATATATATATATATATATATATAGATATATATATATATATATATATATAGATATATATATATATATATATATATATATATATATATATATATATATAGTGAATTTATGAAATATAGTTTGGATATCTTTGCCTTGAGTGAACACGTTGTAAGGGAATTGGTAAGGAAACTTTAGAACTAGGCAATATATATATATATATATATATATATATATATATATATATATATATATATATATATATATATATATTTATATATATATATATATATATATATATATATATATATATATATATATATATATATATATATATATATTTACTCAGGAAGATCAGATGGAGTTGGAAGAGAAAGGGTAACAATGATGATGACACTAAGAGCAGAAAAGGCATTAACCAACTGGAGAGATGTAAATAGTAGATTGTTACAAGCAAATTTCAAATCAAAGCAATGCAATATGAGTATTATAGTTAGCTATGCCCCAACAAATAATTCCCCTGAAGAAAGGAAAGAGGAATACTATGAAGAACTGCAGAGTGTAATAAATGAGGTCCAAGAGAGAGAGATATGAAAATTGTGATTGGCGACCTCAGTAGCAAAGTTGGGAGAAATAATCAAGGAGTAGAGAATGTGATGGGTGCCGAGGGTCATGGCGAAGTTGCAAATGAAAATGGAGCAAGTTCAATAAGTTTCTGTTCAGCAAAAAACCTTGTCATTGGGGGTAATCTTTTTCAACAAAAGAACATCCACAAGCATACATGGATTTCACCATTTGGTAATTACAAAAATAAAAAAGATCACATTGGTATTAATAAAGAGAGAAAGAGTACTATGAGAAATGTAAGAAACTATAGAAGTGCAGATATTGGTAGCTATCACCAGCTCCTTATTACCACACTGAAATTAAAACTGAAAGTGCCCAACAGAAGTGCAGATAGAATATCTATGTTTGATACGTCTAAGCTTTTAAAAGAAGAGAACAGAGAAACATTTGCATTTGAATGTAAGATTTTATTTGCAGTTTTAGAGACTCTTAAGTGATAAAGAGCAGACAATTGATGAAGAACGGTGTAATATTAAGAACATATATCAGTCAGTTGGTAGTGAAGTCTTGGGACACAAAGTCACAAGGAGAAAGCCATGAATATCAAATGATACTTGGGATAATATAAAGAAGGAGACAAAGACAGCAATTGGATGTTAAAAGTTTTCGAGGAGGTAATGAAAATTACATTTTAGAGCATGCTAAGAATCTCAGTATTGATAGTGAAGTCAAAAGAAAAGTCAGGAATGACTGAAGAGAATATTTAGACAGTAAAGCAAATGAGGCTGACAAAGCTATGAATAATTATAAAAGAAATCTTGATTTGGGCAAAAAAGAATCATATAACCATAGTAAAAGGAGATGAATCCGTTATAACAACAGAAGATGTAGAAAGACAACGTTGGATTGAACACTTTAGTGAGGTCATGAATAGCAGATGTGAAGACGATAATTTGATTGATATACCTGAAGCTGATGAAGACCATGATGTGCCCATGACAGAATTCAAAGTGTTTGAAGAGAAAGCTATCCTCTAAACACTAAAGAGATGGAAAGCCCCTGGATACGATGGAATAAATGTACAGATGATACTGGCCGAGAATTAAGTGACTCAGAATACTTACAATATTATTTTGTAGAGTATGGCATAAGGAGAAAAAACCTGATGAATGGGAGTTATGAGTATTGGTGAAAATGGCAAAAAAAAGGAGACCTGACTGATTGCAATCATTACAGAGGCATAACATTTACGTCAGTTCTTATGAAAATATGTATTATGCTTATTCTAAAGAGACAGGAGAGAAAGATTGGTGAAAAGCTGAGATGAACGAGCAAGATTTAGAGAAGGTAGAATTGGATTGACCAAGTTTTCATTTTGAGTAATATTTTACAGCAATGTGTAGAAATAGAAATCCACTTTTGATGGCATTTGTGGACTATGGAAAAGCCTTTGATAGTGTGCACCGACAATTTTGTGGAGAGTCCTGAGTTATTTTGGAAATCCTCTTAAATATGAGAATTTGATTAAGTCTGATCATGAGCATAGCAAGTTCAAAGTTAATATTGATAGAGTCTTATCAAATGAAGTTACAGTGAAAAGATGAGTACTTCAAGGGAATGTGTTGCCACCTCTGATGTTTATTCTACTGGCGGATTTTATAATGTGTAGAACAGTCAGAGATGGTTGAGAAAGATTGGACTGGTTTGGTGATAGGAGTTAAGCAGACCTAGAGAATGCTGACGATGATGCCCTTGTTAGCAGTACACCACAAGATTTGCAATGCTTGCTTACCAGAATGCATGAAATGTCACACGTGGTTGGACTGAAGATAAATAGAATAAAGACAGAGAGGATGAAAACAGAGTAAAATGGAATAAAGACAGAGAGGATGAGAACAGAGAATGCAATGGAAGATGAAATTTCATTGGAAGGAGAAAGGATTTATGAGGTAGAATCATTTAAATATTTACAAACTTCTTTAGAATTAGAATTTACTGAAAGGTTGAAAAAGGCTAATCAGACAATGGCTAGGTTATGTAAAATTTTTAAATCAAATCGCCTGAAATTACATATAAATATCAGACTAAATATCAGTTTAGTGAGTTCGGTGTTACACTATACTGTAGACATGAGTATGGTACGACAATGAAACAATCTCAAATATATTTTGTAGGTTTAAGAACATAGCCCTCAAAAGGATATTTGGGGGTAAATGGCAGGATAGGATTTGAAATGAAACTATTAGAGAAATTACTCGAGTGTCATTTCTGGATGATATCATGATGAAGAGTAGATGGAGATGGTTCGGTCATGCTCTTCGCACTCCCCAAGAGTGATTAGTTCACTAAACGTTCAGTTGGGCTCTACAAGGCACTAGAAGAGTTGGAAGACCTAGGCCTACATGGCTGAGGACGATGGAGCGTGAATTAGATGATGAATGGAGAAGAATTGAATTAAAAGCTCAAAATAGAGAAGACTGGCGAAATCTAAAAGAGGGCCTTTGCGTCAATATGTGTAGTAGGAGATGATGATTATATATACATATATATATATATATATATATATATATATATATATATATATATATATATATAGAGAGAGAGAGAGAGAGAGAGAGAGAGAGAGAGAGAGAGAGAGAGAGAGAGAGAGAGAGAGAGAGAGAGAGAGAGAGAGAGAGAGAGAGTGGAGTAAATACCGTAGTTTATTAATGATTTATATGTTTTCATATATACATTGAAGAGAGGATAGCCAGCCTGTAAAATGAGCTTCTCTCATGTAGAGATAGGTGTGTTATGTAAATTACCTAAGACTTTCATTGTTAATTTCATTATATTCTTTTTTTCAAGATAGTATATGTAAATTTACGTAATTTTTAAGAATTAACTTTATTTCCTGTATTTTTGTTACGAAGTCTGACATAATCTGTTTGAGAGTGGTTTTTGATCATACACGATATGAACAAGGGCTTAGGTAACGTTCTTTCATGTTTTATGAGATATTGCGTTATGTTTGATAGAGAATATTCAGTACCATGTGTTTTAGAATTTTTGCGAGGACCTAGTGATGGGATGTTATATTTCTTTTATTTCGGAGACAAAGGTGGGCAAAGGTAGATGACTGAGAGAGCTCTCTGGTGTGGTATGAGTAACGTTCAGGAGGGAAATACTTGGTAACTCTGACACACCTTTTGCCGGCCCACCACGCTGCCCACATCGTTGGGAAGTTTTCAGGAAGCAGATAGTGTTTTTTATAAAAGACGACACCAAGGTTACAGAGACACTTAGAGAATTGCAGCCTTTAATACAGACATCTTCCCTCTCCTTCTCTCGCACGCAAACCAGCTCATTGTTTCAAATGTGTTAAGTACGTATAATGTGTCCTCTCCTAAGTGACTCTTTGCCCCAAAACAAATTGTGTGTTGGAAAGAAACGTAAGACAAAACGGTGATTTTGAATTCATTGTCTTAAGGTGAGTGTTGGCGTTGCGTAAAGTTTTTGCAACTGGCCCTGTAGGAAGGTTAAGATTTTGTATCATGATCTGATTATCTATTTTCATTAAGTATTAAACTTCAAATATTGTATTATTCAGGTTTAATTTCAAGATTTGTATAATTTTCCGTTGCAGGATTTCTTTTGCCTTATTCTAACGTTTATTCAGATTTTAACGTTTAAAGTCAAGTTATTATATAATTTCAGATCATAACTTTTTTGCCTTAATCTAAGTTTGGTTCAGACTTAATTTTTTGAGTGACTTATTTTGTTATTAAATAATAATTTCAAAGTGATGTAATTCATATAGAATATATATATTTTTGTAAAGAGTGTATTATTCCAATCATCATTATTAAAATCATATTCAGCTCATATCCTGTTATTAAAATCAGATTCAGCTCATATCCTGTTAAGAGCCGTGTAAGTCATAAATAATGCTTCGGAGTAAATACCCAGTTTGGTTTAGAGTGTACTTGACAGACTTTTGTATATTCAGTGCTTTATATATTGTTGTCTGGGATTTAT
>NC_090734.1:20512651-20515151 GCF_036898095.1 Palaemon carinicauda | reverse complement strand
TGGGAAGCAATCAGCAAATCTATCAGGATCACTGAGGTACGTAAAGTTGTTAGTGCTCTTGTTAGCTGGAAATCAACAAATGTGTCAGCATTACAGAGTTCAGTAAAGTGGCCGCCAGTCCTCCTGTTGGCTGGAAATCAACAAATCTGTCAGATTTACAGAGCCCAGTAAAGTGGCATATTTTCTTGTTGGCAGGAAATCAATAAATCTATCAGACAGACAGAGTTCATTGAAGTTCTTAGTGCTCTTGTTAGTGGGATATCAGCAATTCTGTTAGGAACACACAGCTCAATAAAATGGCTAGTGCTCTTTTTGGCAGGAAATCAATAAATCTGGCAGAATCACAAAATTCAGTGTCTCTTCACTTGTACAGCTCTTTCTCACAAGAGACCAACTTCTACGTTGCAGAAAAAACAACTGGCTTCTCGTCTTCTCTTTTTTATATCTAGAAGTTAATCTTTTTTTTAACCTGCCAGACTTTTTATTTTGGCTATAGAAACAAATACTAGCATTTTAAGGTCTTCAGGTATAGGTATCTTCTTTAGTCGGGTTGCTTTTTTATTATTTCTCATATGTCCTAGACAAGAAAATTTTATTGCTTTATTCGTTACATTAGTTTTAAGCCTTCAATAATTCATGCTTTTCTGATTTGAGATATAAATATTATATTTTTTTTTTACTATGTTTTAAATATATTTTGTTATTCATTTGCTATTATTGCAATCGTTAATTGAAGAGTTGTCGGTGTCGGAGAGAGAGAGAGAGAGAGAGAGAGAGAGAGAGAGAGAGAGAGAGAGAGAGAGAGAGAGAGAGAGAGATTAATTTTAATTCTAATGTATTTCAACTATTCGATTTGAATCTTCAAGGAGGTGAATAATTCTTTTTCAAATTCGAGTAATGCACCTCTTTCTAGATTCGCTAATCACTTGGTTTCCTATCGAAATCCCTTACAAGCATGTTGTTGTCTTTCTTTCATCCAAGCGAAGGATAAGGGCCAAGATCATGCACCAGAGTCTCGTGTTTTATGCAAATAGGGGACTGTTGATAATCCCAGCCGCTCTGCTTCTCCGGGCTCCTTGTCACATCTATAAAGATGCAGATTAGAGCTTCTTCGGCGTAGACAAACGCTCTCTCTCTCTCTCTCTCTCTCCTCTCTCTCTCTCTCTCTCTCTCTCTCTCTCTCTCTCTCTCTCTCTCTCTCTCTCTTTTACTGTTGACAGCAAGCTAAGATCTGCATCATGTATTTACGAGGGGAACTATTACATGATGAATTAGACATTTTTGGGAGAAGGGAATTATTATATTATTATTATTATTATTTTTATTATTATTATTATTATTATTATTATTATTATTATTATTATTATTATTATTATTATTATTATTATTATTATTATTATCCAAGCAACAACACTAGTTGGAAGAACAGAGAAAAATAGCCCAGTGGGGAGGGAACTAAGGAATAAATAAACTACAAGAGAACTAATGCAAAATTAAACTATTTCGAAAATGAACTCTAAAAAGAGACTTGTGTCAGCCTGCTCAACATATAAGCATTTGGTGCAATTTTGAACTTTTTAAAATTGCACTGATTCAATTGCCCGATTAGGAAAGTCATTCATTCCACACTTGGTCACAGCTGGGATAAAGCTTCTAGAATACAGTGCAGTACTGGAGTCTTAAGAAGGAGAAAGATATACTTAATGAATTAACTGAATTAGATATTTAGTATTGAAATGATCTTAATGACTTCAGCTTCTATCCTGCAAGGTCTTAATGTTTTAAGGTCTTTCATGAAAGAAAGTAATAGGCAAAGGACTGTGGCAATGCCCTAGCTAGCCTGACAATGCCCTAGCTAGCAGCACTATAACATAGAGATTGCCATATATACATGTGATCAGCAGCCAGAAACTTGTCTCCACCAAAAACTAGGACAAGGGAAGGGCAGGCAATGGCTGCTGATGACTCACCAGGTACACTATAGGCTATGCAAAGGAAGATGGGGTTCCGGATATTACAAGAAACTATCGAGCTTGAGCGGATCTCCAACCCTAGTCCAGCAGATCGACAGGTGTTTGTAAAAAAATCAAATTAACCACATGTTACAAAACTCACCTACCTCTTCTGTTTTATTTGGTATGGAATAAAAAAGAGTGAAGGATTTTTAAACATATATATATATATATATATATATATATATATATATATATATAGTATATATATATATATATACATATATATATATAAATTATATATATATTTTATATATATATATATAAACAATTCAAGAAAAAGTAAAATTTCTAAGTTGAAAATTTAGTGTTGATTGAATACACATACACACACACCATACACACACACACACACACACACACACACATATATATATATATATATATATATATATATATATATATATATATATATATATATATATATATACATATCTATATATATTTAATGTATATATATGTGTATATATAATTATTTATCTTTATAT
>NC_090734.1:20480151-20502651 GCF_036898095.1 Palaemon carinicauda | reverse complement strand
ATTGCTTTCCTTATTCCCTATCCTCACTAGGCTATTTTTTTCCCTGATGGAGCCCTTGGGATTGTAGCATCCTGCTATTTTTAAACAGGGTTGTAGCTTAGCTAGTAATAATAATATTAGTAATGATAATAATGACAACAACAACAACAACAACAGCAACAATAATAATAATAATAATAATAATAATAATAATAATAATAATAATAATAATAATAATAATAATAATAATATCAGCTTCCACATTCATAAGAAATATTACGGACAGCAAAAATATATTAGGTCAAAATTAGATATTGAAAACGACCTATGGTAAAGCAATTAATTCCCTAATTACGTTGTATATATACAGATATTATGCCTAAAGAATGATAGGTTGATGTAAATATTATAAAACAAACGACTGATTTCCGTACTGGACAAGGTTGGAGGAATCATTCCAAACCCACATATTTCTAATTCGTGTAATTACTTATGTGAGTTTTTGGTTTCAATCTTCGATATGCATTTTTCCCCTTTCACTGCTGTCTACCTTTTTAATTCAAACAAATTATTTTCCCCATCTCTTTATTTTCATTCTTTCTTTCGATATCAGCAACATATTTCCCCTTCTTGTCAGGTATTCTATCTCTCCCTAATTATTATCAATGATTTCCCCTTTTTCTTCTCATTTGCTTGTTCGTTTCAGATTGCCCAGAGCTTTCGATCAGGGCAGGATCTCTTACGGCCATGGCCCCAATTTCTTCTCGTAATATCCTGTTTTCTCTTTCATGTCTTTCTCTATCAGATTTTTGTTCTTCGTTTGCATTCTTATCCTTTCCCTCTTTACTTGCCTGTACTGTACTCATTTCCTTTTGCTCTTTCATACACAGAATGTCTTACCTGAACCACTTAGGAATATGACATCCTTTAATCGTAAAGTTATATATCAATATGAGACTAAATGAGCTATTCAACATTGGCATAGTTTTTATAACTTGGAATTCCCTTCATAATAGTCAAAGAGATTTCAAGAGGTTTTCATGGCTTTAAATACACCGGCTTTTTTTTTCTTTTTTTTTTCATGATATCAAAGTGTACATTTTCAAGAGTCATTTACCATTGCCTTACTTTTTCTGAATTATTTTGTTAATTTACTGTGCCTTGAGTTTCCCTTATTCTAAGGGTCTAATCACCATCGCCATACCATTCTATATCGGAACAATCATTCAGCAATGCCTTAGTTTTTGAGCATTTACAATTGTCACATTTAAAGGTCCGTCGACTATTTAAATTTTTCTGACTTTATAAAACCTTTCACAATCACCCTAGATTTTATGCACTTATTGGGCTATTAAAAACTACAGTAGTTTTCTAAATTCTAAATACAAATTAAAGTTATGTAAGTCTTCCCGACTTTAAATGAATATTCATAATTTTCTTGTGTATCGTAATTTTAAACACCCATTCAGCATTTAAAAAAAATATTTTCACCTTTTTGGCTAGTACCAGTGATGCTGATAACTGTGTCAGTGTCTCCCTAAATTTCATGAGCTGGGTCTTTGATTTTGCTCTGAGTATAATTGCCACACACAAAGTGTACTTCGTTGCTTGTTGCTTTACAAATCATAGCTAGGAGAAGTTTGGCAATTACACTATAATTTGAAAGGAAGCTGAATCATTCTGATAGGGAACATGCCTTCAAAAATACTAAAATCAGTTGCCGTATTTAACGATTCAATATCTGTTGCTGCCAATGACTCAGGATGATTAGCTAATTTGGACTTGCTGGTTGTAGTCATTGTCCCATCTGTATTACAATTACTAAAGGGAACTACTGACAGTGGACGAGAGAGGACTTTTATTAAGTTAAGGTTTATTTTGGCAGGATAAGTAAAGAAGACTGCTAAACATGAAACACGTCTAAGGAACATTTCAGCTCTACCACTTTCTTATCATTTGTTGACAGAGGACTTTGCTGCATTAATAACGAAGTTTCTAAATTTCCTTCTCTTGATGAGCTTCTCAAATCGCGCTGGATCTTCTATCATTTCATCAAGGATTTCCTTTTGCCAATCAGAATCTTTCTGGTTCTGAGGCTAGTTTTCCAGAAGATAGGTTGATCAGATAGTTATTGCTTTACTCAACCTGTTGAGATGGATTCATGGTCGGACCTCCCTTTTATGTCCTTGTATACATAGTCTTCAGCAGATGACAATGCAAAACTTTCACAGGGTTTATTTTTTTTTTTTTTTTTTTTTTTTTGCCCACCACACTAGTTTTTTCCGGTGGTTGCATTCCACCCTCATTCACATCCCAGCTGTTATAGTGGTATAAACTGGTTAACCTGAGATTTTTAATGTTGCATCTGTGAATCAGGGCCTCAGCTTTGACTATGTTCTTTTTTGAACAATCTTGGTTAGCAGAAATAACTATCTATCTTTTTTTTTATTTATCTACGTTATTGGACCCTAAGTGCCTTTTCAGTTTGTCATACAAATTGTGCCTTTGCGCGTGAATATTTGATTCCTCCTTTGGAGCAGTTCAAGATACTTTTTTTTTTTCTTTTTGGGTTTTTGAGTGTCTAAATCTTGTCCTTCTTTGAAACTTTCATCTTCATGAACTCCAAAAGTTTAGTGAATGCATTGCCTCTTTTCACATAATACTGACCCTGCTTGAATTTAAAGGCCTACATGTAGAAGTGTCTGTGGCAAGATTTATGATATTTTAGATACCTGGCAATAAGTCCACTGATACATAATCCCACTTGAAGTCTGAGTCATTGGATATCTCTACATAGTGCTTCACCATTCCTTGAAATGATTCAGTAACAAATGTTATCATGCGTTTGAAGTGAGCACTAAGTCCACGTCCTACTTTGATTCTCCATTTCTTTTTGTAGAAGATACATCTCTCTTCAAGATTGCCAGTGGTTGATTTAGTCCTAACTGAAACTGCAACGTATGAGCAAAAGTGACACAATGGTTTAACTGCTCAATATGAGGAATCTTTAATAATAAATATTAGAAGGAAAGAGTGAAAAAACAATTGCAACTGAAATCAATACCTGTGATATTCTAAGAACATCTTGTAGGACAACTGCTTTATTATAATTATCAATCTTAGCCCCTGATTTCATTGCTAGAAAGTTTCTGTAACAGGTTGAGTGAATAGTCGTTTCCATGATGATCCTCAATGGTAAACTCTTACAGAGAACGACATACTTTGATGAGTTTCCCTGTTTTCAAGGACATTTTTAACATGGGACCACTTCGCTTTGGTAAAAAGAAGTATATTACCATCTCTCTCTCTCTCTCCTCTCTCTCTCTCTCTCTCTCTCTCTCTCTCTCTCTCTCTCCCCAGGAACACACAGATCATATCCCTAAAATCGATATACCATACATTCACAAAATTGAATGTGCAAGTCCATCATTCAACTGCATTAAATAAATGGTTAATTTAATAATTAAGTGTTGAGTATTTATGATATGTAACTAAAGGAAAGATTTATTTGGTTCTCAATTCAAGTCTATCATTTCTGAACCACCCCCCCCAAAAAAAATAACTTAATTTACATCTGATGTTTTAGGGTAGAATTTTTTTTTATTTCTATTAATGTTCATGATTTCACAAAGTATGTGAAATTGATAAAATATATCGGCAGTGGTAACGACAACTATAAGCTGTAATATGTATTTGCATGAAAGAACATTTGACAGATAATTCTGGCTTTATATGGCCACTGACAATACAGTCATTGAAATAAAAAAGGCAGAAAAAAAAATTAAACGAGAGAAGCCAAAAATTCATAAATCGCAAATATCTCAAAAATATCTAATTTTCTACCTATAATCACTCAATTTTTCTATTCTACACCACAAAATACATCTAAAAAGATTATCCCTAAATTTCCTAATGAGAGTGTAATTAAATGCGTATAACTCCTGGACTATATAGTTTCATTTCTAATCCTGTTCTGCCATTTAACTCCCACTATTCTTCTGGGGGCATTGTTCTCAAGCCTATCAAAATTTGTTGGATATTGTTTCATTGTCATACCACGACTCGCGTCCATATAGTAACACTGATCTCACTAAACTGATATATAGTTGGATTTTTTAATGAAATTTCCGGCGATTTGATTTCCAAATTTCACTAAACCTAGCCATTGTCTGATTTTTTCAATCCTTCATTAAACTCAAATTCTAAATTTCCTGTATTAGAGACAGTTCCTAAATATTCAAATGATGCCAACTCATTAATCCTTTCTCCCTCCATTGATATTTCATCTTCAATTGCATATTCCGTTCTAACATCTCTGTCTTTATTCTTTTTATCCTGTAGTGTTTTGCATAGTCTACTGTAGGTCAGCTTATTTCCTGTTACCAATCCAGTCAAATTCTTCTCAACCATCCCCAACTGTTTTATGCATTACAAAATCCATGAGGGGTATAAACAACATACTCATTTCATAGGACTCCACTAACATTAACTTTGCACTGGCTTTGCTCATGAACAGACATAATCAAATGTACATACTTAAGAGGAACTCCATTATAACATAAGACTCTCCAAGAAATTGCCCGGTGCACAATATTAAAGGACTTTTCATAGCCAACAAATGCCATCAAAATTGGATTTCTATATTGTACACATTGCTGTACCAGATGTCTTATATTGGAAATTAAGTCAGTACAATTTCTAACTTTTTTTCTAAATACTGCTTGTTCATCTCTCAGCTTTATACATATATATATACATATATATATATATATATATATATATATATATATATATATATATATATATATATATATTATATCATATATACATATATGTATATATATACATATATATATATATATATATATATATATATATATATATATATATATATATATATATATATATATATAAATATATATATATATATATATATATATATATATATATATATATATATATATATATATATATATATATACATATATCTACAGTATATATATTTATATATTTATATATATGTATGTATATATATATATATATATATATATATATATATATATATATATATATATATATATATATATATATTTACGAAGCTGGTCTACTGTAAAGTAGATAATTTATTCATCTATATTATTTATGTATCCCCTTTGTGTAATTAGGAGGTGAGTAGCCAGCTTATAAGTTGAGTTCCTCACATGTAGGTATAAGTTTGGTATGTAAAATATGTAAGATTTTCGTCGTTAATTTCATTGTATTCTTCACTCAAGTTAGTATATGTAAATTCACGTTATTTTTAAGAATTAACTTTTTGTTACAGTCTTTTTGTTACAGTCTTTCATAGTCTATTTAAGAGTGTTAAATAACCCTACAAGGTATGAACGATGGCTTATGTAATTATTTTTTATATTTTCATGAAGTATTGCGTCACGTTCATGAAAAAATACGTAATTCTTATATTTGCCATGTGTTTTGGAAGGTTCTTGAAACCCCAGCGTAAGTTCTTATCTTTTTTTCATTTCCGAGATCGGTAAGTGGGGTGGAGCTATAGAGAGAGAGAGAGTTGCCTTGAAAGCAATGATCATCCCCCTGAATTTTTATCTACTTGGTAACTTTGCCGTTCTAAGTGCCGGCCCCCAAGCAACGAAAGTAATCTATTTAGATAAATCTAGAAGTTACTAAGTTCGTATGTATGTGCCCCTAAGGATGCATAGGGCAGAAGAGAACTAGCTTATCCTGTGAAAGAGCCAGCATCCCCTCTCTCAAGTTCCTCGAGTGTGTATCCTCTCCAAAGTGATTAAGTTTAGGCCCAATGTACATCGCGTGTAGTGTGTTAAAATTTATTGTGTTGTGGTGAGTGCTGGTATTGTGTAAATCTTTGTAACTGGCCCAGGGAAGATAATTTGAAGTGTACTTATTTTGGCTTCAATTCGTGTAAGCTAAAACTTGTAAGTTTACCAACTAATTTATGTAATTTCTTAAAGAGTTTAATCATTTGAGTGTTTGTTACGATCTGAAAATCGTTATATGTTCTTTTAATAATTAAAATAAATGTTTCCAACAACACCGATAGAAATAAGGGAAATAAATATAAAAAGAAAATCACAAAAAACACAGTACGTTTATTCACAAACTTATACACAGAAAATTAATGTTACTAATTCGTTTACTTTAACTGACAAATCAAACCAATCAAAAAAAAAACCAAAAAAAAAAAAAACAGTCAGTAAGGTAGAGATACTTAAGGAATAGTTTTCAGCAGATGCTGAGAAGATGCTAGTACAGAGACTTCAGGCTTGAGAACGTTGCAGAAGGCCGGCTGAAGTTCAGAGGAAACTGGTACAATGACCGGATTCGAGGACGTCACAGAAAAGGTGACATCAAGAAGTCGTCTTCAAGAATTTGATGATAGTGCTGTATCAAGGCAGGCTGTAGACAGTGTTGGCTACTTCTCGTTGCAAGTAAGGAGGGCTGGCTGCTTCAATTTGTCTCATCTTCTCAACCATAACAGGATTTTGGGGATAGGCGCTTGTTGTCTGAAGGGAAGGTTAGAATCTGACTCTATCAAACTTTTGATTTTCTCTGTATCTTATCTCGTTAGGACTTGGATCTCATCTGCTTCGGACATGGTTCCTCTCTTGTTTTATGACGTGCCCTATCTCTCTTGGACAATTTCTTCTTGAAGTTTATATACCAATGTATGGGCGGAGTTAATTACAGCGGGCGGTGGTCATTTCCAGAAAAGGCGTTTTTTAACAATTCTATGTCTCTATTGGCTTCCTCAAAAATGCCCACTTCGATCAAACCAAGGAAGCTTCTAGAAGAAATTTCTGATGCAATCTGGACCACACGTGAAGTCGTAACAAAAGGACAGCACGTGTCCTTCCATGATGACATATTTCATAAACACGGATATCCCTCAGGCTCGGTTTCTCAAAATATGATGACTCCCCTAATTAAGATGATGACATCTTGGTCAAAACAAAAGTCCCCATATCGCTGCAGGTGTTCTGTGTTGAGGCTTCGTTTACTTTCAAAATACTGACGGCAGTGAAGTGATGACAGGTTTGACCAAACAATATGGTAGTCGGATCTCACCTCGCTGCTCACACTTTGGGAATGAATATTTTTGTCCTTAAAACATATCCTTTTAAATAGTATTGAATTTA
Source organism: Palaemon carinicauda (assembly GCF_036898095.1). Taxonomy (NCBI): domain Eukaryota; kingdom Metazoa; phylum Arthropoda; class Malacostraca; order Decapoda; family Palaemonidae; genus Palaemon; species Palaemon carinicauda. The sequence goes on along the minus strand of NC_090734.1, from coordinate 20,495,500 downwards.
CCCATAACAGTGTTAAAAGTTAACTATTTTCATAATTAGGTGATGGTGTAAGATTTAGTTTCCAGTGAAACAAGTGATTGTATAATTTCTATAAGTATTAATTTCTTTTGCCTTAGTCTAAGTTTTGTTCAGACTTGATATTTCGAGTGATTTTATCTTTCTATGTAATTTTTTTCAAAGTTTTGTAACTTTTAAAGAATATATTTATTTTGGTAAAGAGTGCATTATTCCAAACACCAGTGTTTATTTCAGTACTCACTCGTATCCCTGTTAAGAATCTTAGTGAGAGGTTGTTTGAATACTTCTTAATAATAATTACCGAGTTTTGTTTTGAGCATACTTAAGAGACCTTTGGATATTCAGTGGTTTTATATATTGCTGTCTGTGAGTTATATAATTGTCTCAGAGCTCGGATAATAAGATTTTCAAATATAACAGATTAATGTAAAAACCAACAGGTGTCTTTGGAACTTGAGAGGTTGTGTAGCTTGCCAGCCGTAATACATATAATATTATATTTTGGTTCCCAGACCACAGGACTATAATATTATATATATATATATATATATATATATATATATATATATATATATATATATATATATATATATATGTGTGTGTGTGTGTGTGTGTGTGTGTGTGTGTGTCTGTGTGTGATTGTGTTTGTGATGTATTGTCCGTGTACGTGAATGTATTTGTATAGGCTTGTGTGTGTTTATCTAATTAAGGAAATATATCAGGTTATTTTCACTTTCATTTAAATCACCATTATATACATATGTATATATACATAAATATATATTATATATATATACATATATATATATATATAGAGAGAGAGAGAGAGAGAGAGAGAGAGAGAGAGAGAGAGAGAGAGAGAGAGAGAGAGAGAGAGAGAGAGAGAGAGAGAGAGAGAGAGTTATGTAAGGTATTGCTTGAAACATGTATTGGGCTGTCACTTTATATAATATAATATAATATAATTTAATGTAATATGATATAATATAATATAATATAATATAATATAATATAATATAATATAATACATTATAATATAATATAATATAATATGATATAATATATTATAACATGATTCCTCCCTTTGGCATGCAGTTAGAGAGACAGAACCACTATCAAGTCTCTTGATTGTTCAAAAGACAATAACTTTTAACTCATTACCTTGATTCTCATTCTAATGGCCACACACTCACGCAACCCCAATGCGATTCTTTATCCATTCCATCGCATAATAAATAAACAAGTAAACAGAGAAGGAGAAGGAAATGAAAAAAAGGGAAGTGGAAGCGGGAACTATAATGATTCAACAAGAAATGCTTTTAATTATTTGAAAGAGAAAAAAAAGTTGGAGTTAATGAAGCAAAGGTTATTCATTATTCGTGGAAATTACATTCTCCTACTGTCCAGAGCATTTCTATTCAGCCATTATTTGGCATACAATTATGAGCTTAATGTTAATAGATAGAAATTAGAATCACATCTCTATTATGACTGTTTCATTGAGTCTAGAACCTCCATTTAATTAAAACTGTTAATCACATATATTCCTTTTCCTTTATAGAAAAACTTTCAATATTTAAAACATTTGTTTATGAAAGCAAGAAGCTAGTTAATTTATCTGATAAAAGATGGTCGGGTCTATAGTATCGTTCTACACTTAACTGAGAGTTCACGAGGGATTTCGCATTCTGTGTTTGTTCATGACTCAAGTGAAAGATTTTGCAGAAATGAAAAAAGTTTTAGGCATCATGAGGATGATGTATCGGTGACTGTACTGATATTTCTCTGTAATCTCCTCCCCAACTAATAATAAGCATAATGATTGTGTGCGTATATATATATATATATATATATATATATATATATATATATTATATATATATATATATATATATATGTGTGTGTGTGTGTGTATATATAAAGGTATATATATATATATATATATATATATATATATATATATATATATATATATATATATATGTGTGTGTGTGTGTGTGTGTGTGTGTATATACATGCGTATATATATATACTGTACATATATATGCATATATATAAAGGTATAAATATATATATATATATATATATATATATATATATGCGTATATATATATATATATATATATATATATATATATATATATATATATATATGTGTGTGTGTGTGTGTGTATATATAAAGGTATATATATATATATATATATATATATATATATATATATATATATATATATATATATATATGTGTGTGTGTGTGTGTGTGTATATACATGCGTATATATATATACTGTACATATATATGTATATATATAAAGGTATAAATATATATATATATATATATATATATATATATATGCGTATATATATATATATATATATATATATATATATATATATATATATATATATATATATATGCGTATATATACATATATATATATATATATATATATATATATATATATATATATATATATATATATATATATATATATGCATATATACGCATATATATATATATATATATATATATATATATATATATACCTAAGTGGCTGTTTTCTGAGATCTCTTATTTTTTGGACTTGTTTTTTACGCAATCCATTAATTTTGGAATTTATTTCTAACTTCCTAACTTATTACTCAGCTCTAATGCGATCCTTTTTCATAGAACACAACAACTAATTAGGCGGAAACCTTATCTGGTCTTCATTGTTTTTCCTTCTTCAGATCATAATGTGTAAGAGAGAGAGAGAGAGAGAGAGAGAGAGAGAGAGAGAGAGAGAGAGAGAGAGAGAAAAGGAAGGGGGGGGGTGAAGTCTGTAGTTATCAAAGAATAGATCATGACTTGACTTTTTGAGTCCAAAGAAAAATATGTGCTTTTTAGGTTATGATTATCAAAACATACAAATGTTTTTTTTTTTTTTTTTTTTTTTTTTTTTTGCAATAGCGTAAGATTAATTTTCAATCATAGTGACATTACATTAAAATTCCTTTTCCAAACCTTTCATGAAGATTTAATGAGGTATTATAAGAAGTGTGGCTGCTATCAAAATTGTTTGGTCCAAATAATAAATTTGATATTAATAGGTTGAAATATCAAAAATAAAAAAATAATTACTAGAAAGAAATACGAGCATTTTCTCTGACAGAAAAAAATACTTGAGTTCCCAGTCAATTTTAGAACTTGTTAAAATATGACTTGATATCTTACGAAAAACTATAATAGCGAAATTTTTAAATATTTTCTATTAGAAAAGAAAGGAAAGAATCTATTGTCATAACGAGTCATACGAATTTTGTATTTCAGATTATAAATGAAACTCCAAGGAACTTCAGGATAAAATAGGTAAAGTATAAGAAGGGGCCAAAAGAAAGTTGTGTCCTGTAGACACAAATAAGTTTGCCAGATCAAAGTCAACATTGCATTGAACGATGGCGCAAGAGGTTTAGGAATCTTCTTATTCATGACTAGATATTGTGATTTCTACTCCGGTTTACTGGTAGTTACCAGAAAATGGAATATTATACCTTTATACAGAATTCCCTTCGAGAAAATATTTTTTTTTTTCATTCATGAAGACATAGAATATAAGATTTTTAATAATAATTCTAGAATGGTTTTTGTATATTGGTGAATATCTTCCTTGGTATATGACGGACTCTTCGCCCATACAAACTCTGAGATCTACTCAGAGTTTTCATACTAATTATTATTACTATTATTATAAATATAATTATTATCATTATTATTATTATTGCCTACGCTACAACCATACTTCGAAACGCAGGATTTTATAAGCCCATGGTCCCCAATAAGGAAAAATAGCCCAATAAGAAAAGGTAGTATGGAAATCCATAAAGCATATAATAATTGATGAATAAAGAATAACGAATATCTTGAGATCAGCAACAATGTTGAAATAGATATATTATTTATAAACTATGACAGGAGACTCATGTCAGTGTGTTCAACATAAATCATTCGCTGTATATTTGAACTTTATGATGGAAAAGGGAAGACTGTTAGAATATGTGATGGTACGAGAGAATACTTCATCTAATGCAAGTTTTTTTTTTTTTTTTTTTTTTTTTTTTTAACCTCTCTGTTTAGAGATTTGATTTATGAGTGTGTTAAGCTGATAAGGACCTTAATGAAAAAACGAGCTGGACATGAATGAATTTATTCAAACGACACAAGAAGCTTATATACAAACGGTTAAGAATACCAATGGCATAAAACTTTACCAATATGAAACATGCAATGGCAAGCTTAAACAGCAGGTTTTCTATTGTCAGTAGGAGAGAGTTTGTTGATATTAGTGATTAATTTTTTTCCTATTTAATCACTTCAAATGGAGCCATACTGCTCAGCTATTACTTTTTCTTCCAGGCACATTCCTTCTTTTTTTTTTTTTTTTTTTTTTTTTTTGCAATCGCGTTTCTCTTTTTATATTTTGAAGAGTTAAACAAAAAACTTTGAACAATCGTTTTATAAATTTTGATAAATTCTGTTTTCTTTTGTTTGCCATTTGTAAAGATTCTTTCACCAGAGAAGATTGAACCATTGAAGCATTGGTGATGATAATCAGTTGTTTGAAATGCATTTGCCTAGGTAATACATGAAGTTATGTTTAAATATGTTATATAGTTACACTTGAAATGTGCCTTTGCTTCCATTAAGTCATTGTGTGGTTTGGATGCAGTGAAGATCCACAGGGAGAAGACAGACAGACCACTTTAACGAGGATCTAATAACAGTATTGAGATTTTGGATGCTCTCTCTCTCTCTCTCTCTCTCTCTCTCTCTCTCTCTCTCTCTCTCTCTCTCTCTCTCTCTCTCCTCTCTCTCTCTCTCTCTCTCCTCAAGAAATAATTTCATATTGTTATTCACACATTTAGAGTAAATTGTTACTTACGACCATTCTAACCACTAGCGCAGATACGGACACGCTTGCACCTTGCATTCGCAATTACACATACACACACACCCATGTACGTATACACCCGCACCCACATGTACACATCAACCAAAACATCAACATGCATGCAAAAACACACTAACCATGCAGACGACGCAGTAAGGATGACGTCATCATTTAAAGACCACTATATCTTCATTATTTGTAAAAAAAAATAATTAGCTGAAACTTCTGAAGAGCATGCACGATATGTTTCCGCATACATAGAAGCAATAAAACGATTTTCGATTTCTGAAAGTTGGTATGGCTGACCATGGCAGACGGTCCCCTTAACTACCAATTAGCAAATAATTTCGGTGAAAAAAGTTAGAAATAATGCCACACGTCTCTGAGTTATTCAGTCCTCGTCTCCACACGAACTTTTTCCTTGCAAACTTTAGAGAAGTTAAAAGATGTGTAGAATAATTAATTGGATCTGGTCAAGGTGTGACAATTCCATCAGATGGAATTTTCGGCTTATTGAAGAAATGTTCTCGTGTGATAAGAAACTGAAAACCTAAAAGCCTGAAATGGAAATTCATGAAGAAGTCTTTCTTTTAGTTTTTGTATTTTTAGTTCATCCTTTTACTGATAGTTCTCAATTAACAAACGGCAAGATTTTATTAAATATACCATTTTAGTATATATTAAACAACCTACTATTTCTTATTTCATTTTAGGGTTGAGTTATAGAGAGAACATTTGGATGGCCGTTCGTTTACTCCTAGCACCTTGAAATATATGATATAACTCACTCTCTCTCTCTCTCTCTCTCTCTCTCTCTCTCTCTCTCTCTCTCTCTCTCTCTCTCTCTCTCTCTCTCTCTCTCTCTCATTTCAGTGCTCATATATATATAAATATAAGCTTTAGAGATAAACAAACATGTTTTGCATCAAGTAGGAATGCATTGTAAGATGACTCGACCAAGCGTGAACTTAATCTGCCTCCTGGCATCATCAAGTTCTAATTCTCTGGTTACTCAAAGGGCAAGACCTAAATCCGGTTAATTTCCTCAGACTATTGTTGGGCTTCAAAAAAGGTAAACTGTCGGTGGTATCTGATGACATTTAGACCTAATTTCATTAGGAAAGTTTCTGTGAGATTCAGACTAGGATATTTAAACTTTTTTATATGATTATGTGTATCTCGAGTAGATAGGGTTAGGAACAAAGTGGTGAGGGTGAGAACGGGTGTAAGAAATGAGTTAGCGGCTAGAGTGGATATGAATGTGTTGAGGTAGTTTGGCCATGTTGAGAGAATGGAAAATGGCTGTCTGCTAAAAAAGGTGATGAATGCAAGAGTTGATGGGAGAAGTACAAGAGGAAGGTCAAGGTTTGGGTAGATGGATGGTGTGAAGAAAGCTCTGGGTGATAGGAGGATAGATGTGAGAGAGGCAAGAGAGTGTGCTAGAAATAGGAATGAATAGCGAGCGATTGTGACGCAGTTCCGGTAGGCCCTGCTGCTTCCTCCGGTGCCTTAGATGACCGCGGAGGTAGCAGCAGTAGGGGATTCAGCATTATGAAGCTTCATCTGTGATGGATAATGTGGGAGGTTGGGCTGTGGCACCCTAGCACTACCAGCTGAACTCGGCTGAGTCCCTGGTTAGGCTGGAGGAACGTAGAGAGTAGAGGTCCCCTTTTTGTTTTGTTTCATTGTTGATGTCGGCTACCCCCCAAAAGTGGGGGAAGTGCCTTTGGTATATATATATATATATATATATATATATATATATATATATATATATATATATATATATATATATGTATATATATATGTATATATATATATATATATATATATATATATATATATATATATATATATATATATATATATATATATATATATATACATATATATATATATATATATATATATATATATATATATATATATATATATATATATATATATATATATATATATATATATATATATACATATATATATATATATATATATATATATATATATATATATATATATATATATATATGTAAATATAAATATATATATTTTTACATATATATATATATATATATATATATATATATATATATATATATATATATATATATATATATTTATATATATATATATATATATATATATATATATATATATATATATATATGCGTGTGTGTGTGTGTGTGTGATGTGTCTGTAAGTGGGTGAGTGTGTACATGCATATATTTGTAAGTTTGTGTGTGTTTATCTGTTTTTGGAGATATATCTGGTTATTTTATCTTCCATTTAAATTACCCTTTTATAGAATCATGCAAGGTATTGCTTAAAACATATAATGCATTTTTACTTAATTATGTTCATAATAAATTATAATTCAATATATGATATAATAAGATTCCTCCCTTTGTTATGCAGTTAGAGAGACAGAACCCCAATCATGTCTCTTGATCGCTCGAAAGAGAATAACTTTTAACTTATTACTTCAGTCCTCAATTCAAGGATATAGACTCACGCTACCCCGATGCGGTTCCTTATTAATTTTATCGCATGATAAACAAAAAAGTAAAGAGCGAAGGAGAGGGACATGAAATAAGGCGGAGGTTGAAATTATAATGATTCAATGAGAAATGTTAATGAAGCAGAGGTTAGTTATCATTCGTTGAAATTGCATTATCCCTACTATCCAATTCATTTCTATACTGCCTTTATTTGTCATATAATTGTGAGCTTAATGTTAATAGGAGGAAATTAGAATCACATCGACATTATGACTGTTTCCTTGAGTCTAGAACTTCCTTTAAATGAAAACTATTAAAAATATATTATAGAGTAGTGCATGCTATTAAGAAATAAATTATTATGCCTTTTTCCTCCTTAGAAAATCTTTCAATGTATAAAACATTTGGTTATGAAAGCGTAAAGACAGTCAATTAATCTGATAATAGATATCTGGTCTATATTATCTTTCTACACTTAACTGAGAGATTTCGCATTCTTTGTTGGTTCGTGGCTCAAGTGAAAGATTTTGCAGAAAAAAATTCTTCAGTTTGAGTCATCAGGAGAATGAATGTATCGGTGAACGTAATCTGATTTATCTCCGTAGTTCCCTCCCCCAGCTAATAATAAACATAATGATCGTGTATATATATATATATATATATATATATATATATATATATATATATATATATATATATATATGTGTGTGTGTGTTTTTTTTATATATTTATTTTTATCATTAATCCAAACAAATATAAAAGAGAATGCTACATACCTAAGGGGCTGATTTCTGAAATCATTGATTTTCTGGATCTTTTTTATACAACCCATTAGTTTGAAAATTTATCTTTAACTTCTCAACTTTTTACACAGCCTTAATCCAATCCTTTTTCAAAGGACACAACAGCTAATTGGGTGGATACCTTATATCAACTCTTCTCCCATAAAAACTGAGGCCTATTCACAGAGTTTTCATTATTATTATTATTAATATTATTATTATTATTATTATTATTGTTGTTGTTGTTGTTGTTGTTGTTGTTGTTGTTACTTTTAGCTATTCTACAAGCCTAGTAGGGAAAGGTTGATGCTAAAAGCCCAGAGGCCCTAACAGGAAAATGTCCCATTGAGGAAAAGAAGGAAACAAATAAACCATTAAAAAAGCAAGAGAAAAAACAAACAGATAAAATAGCGTACCTCTGTGTACCCTCAAGCAAGAGAACTCTATCCGAAGATAGTGAAAGACCATGCTACTCGAGACTAGAAAAGAATAGTTTGACTTTGACTCTACTTTCCCCACTTTTGACGTGAAAGGAGAACGAAAGGGAAGAAGAGTCAGGTGTCATTATTGGAACTATAAAAAACTTGATGAATTCATTTAAATAACTTGTTTTTTTTTTTTTAATAAATGGAAAAGTATCAAAATTTTATCAGTGTTGAGTTTCTTATCACGCGAGAACATTCTCCAAAAAGCCGAAAATTCCATCTGATGGAATTATCAGACCTTGACTAGATCCATTTAATTTTTCTACACATCTTTTAACTTCTCTAAAGTTTGCAAGGAAAAAGTTTGTGTGGAGATGAGTACTGAATAACTCAGAGACGTGTGGCATTATTTCTAACCTTTTCGCCGAAATTATTTGCTAATTGGTAGTTAAGGGGATCGTCTGCCATGGTCCGCCATACCAACTTTCAGAAATCGAAAATCGTTTCATTGCTTCTATGTATGAGGAAACATATCGTGCATGCTCTTTAGAAGTTTCAGCTAATTATTTTTTTAAAAATAATGAATATAGAGTTGACTTTAAATGATGACGTCATCCTTACTGCGTCGTCTGCATGGTTAGTGTGTTTTTGCATGCATGTTGATGTTTTGGTTGATGTGTACATGTGGGTGTGGGTGTATACGTATATGGGTGTGTGTATGTGTAATTGCGAATGCAAGGTGCAAGAGTGTGGTAAGTAATTATTTTTTGCAGTTTACTCCAAATGAATGAATAACTATATGAAATTATGTCTTGGTGAGAGAGAGAGAGAGAGAGAGAGAGAGAGAGAGAGAGAGAGAGAGAGAGAGAGAGAGAGAGCATCCAAAATCTCAATACTGTTATTAGATTCTCGTTAAAGTGGTCTGTCTGTCTTCTCCCTGTGGATCTTCACTGCATCCAAACCACACAATGACTTAATGGAAGCAAAGGCACATGTCAAGTGTTAACTCCATAACATACTTAAACATAAGGTCATGTATTATCTAGGCAGGAAAAAGTCAAATGCATTTCAAACAATTGATTATCATCACCTATGCTTCAATGGTTCAATCTCTTCTGGTGAAAGAATCTTCAAAAATGGCAAACAAAAGAAAAGAGAATTTATCAAAATTTATGAAACGATTGCTCATAGATGTTTATTTAACTCTTCAAAATATAAAAAGAGAAACGCGATAGCTAAAAAAAAAAAAAAAATGTGTCTGGAAGAAAAGGTAGTAGCTGATCAGTATGGCTCCATTTCAAGTGCTTAAATAGGAAAAAATGAATCATTAATATCAACAAACTCTCTTCTAATGACAATAGAAAAACCTGCTGTTTAAGCTTGCCATTGCATGTTTCATATTGGTAAAGTTTTCAGGCAATTGTTATTATTAACCGTTTGTATATAAGTTTCTTATGTCGTTTAAATAAAGTCAATCATGTCCAGCTCGTTTTTCCGTTCAGGTCCTTATCAGCTTAATACACTCATATATCAAGTCTCTAAACAAAGAGGTTCAAAAAGAAATGAAAAACTTGCATTAAATAAAGTATTATCTCGTACCATCACATATTCTAACAGTCTTCCCTTTGCCATCATAAGTTCAAATATACAGCAATGATTTATGTTGAACAGACTAACAGGAGACTCTCGTCATAGTTTACATATGATATATGTATTTCACCATTGTGTCTGATCTTGAGATATTCCTTATTCTTTATTCATTAATTTTCATATACTTTATATATATATATATATATATATATATATATATATATATATATATATATATATATTTATATATATACTTCTATATATAGACACACACACACACACACACATATATATATATATATATATATATATATATATATATATATATATATATATATATATATATATATATATATATATATATATATATTTATATATATATATATATATATATATATATATATATATATATATATATATATATATATATATTTATATATATATATATCTATATATATACATACGTTATATATATATACACATACATATGTATATATATATATATATATATATATATATATATATATATATATATATATATATATATATATATATATATATATATATATATATATATATATATATATATATATATATACTGATATACTGTATATATATACACAATCATTATGCTTCTTATTAGTGGGGGAGGGGATTACAGAGAAATATCAGTACAGTTACCGATACATTCATCCTCCTGATGCCTAAAACTTTTTTCCTTTCTGAAAAATATTTCACTTGAGTCATGAACCAACACAGAATGCGAAATCCCTCGTGAACTCTCCGTTAAATGTAGAAAGATACTATAGACCCGACCATCTTTTATCAGATTAACTAACTACCATTTACGCTTTCATAAACAAATGTTTTATATATTGAGAGTTTTTCTATAATGGAAAGGGAATATATGTGATTAACAGTTTTAATTAAATGGAGGCTCTAGACTCAATGAAACAGTCATAATAGAGATGTGATTATAATTTCTATCTATTAACATTAAGCTCACAATTGTATGCCAAATAATGGCTGAATAGAAATGCTCTGGACAGTAGGGAGAATGTAATTTCCACGAATAATGAATAACTTTTGCTTCATTAACTCCAACTTTGTTTTCTGTTTCAAATAATTAAAAGCATTTCTCGTTGAATCATTATAGTTCCCGCTTCCACTTCCTTTTTTTCATTTTTTTCCTTCTCTGTTTACTTGTTTATGTATTATGCAATGGAATTGATAAAGTACCGCATCGGGGTTGCGTGAGTGTGTGGCATTGAAATGAGGACTAAGGTAATGAGTTAAAAGTTATTGTCTTATGAACAATCAAGAGATGTGATAGGGGTTCTGTCTCTCTAATATGATTATATTATATTACATTACATTATATTTTATAATATTAACCCTTTCACCCCCAAAGGACGTACCGGTACGTTCTTGCAAAACACTGTTAATTACATATTTTTACATATTTTTGATAATTTTACGAGAAACTTCAGGCATTTTCCAAAAGAATGAGACCAACCTGACCTTTCTAGGACAAAAATTAAGCTTGTTAGAGCAATTTTAAGAAATTATTTAGCAAAATGTGCTCGAAATTTAACCTTATGGTGGAGGTAAAAGGGTTAAGTGACAATGCAATACATGTTTCAAGCATTACCTTACATAACTATATATATATATATATATATATATATATATATATATATATATATATATATATATATATATATATATATATATATATATATATATATATATATATATTATCTATCTATCTATCTATCTATCTATCTATCTATTTATCTATCTATCTATCTATCTATGTATATATATATATATATATATATATATATATATATATATATATATATATATATATATATATATATATATATATATATATATATATATATATATATATATATATATATATATATATATTATGTATATATATATATATATATATATATATATATATATATATATATATATATATATATATATATATATAGGTAGTAGGTTGGCCATGACACCAAACACCCGTTGAGATAAGCCGCTAGAGAGTTATGCTGTTCTTTGACTGGCCAGACAGTACTACATTGGAACCTTCTGTCTGGTTACGGTTCATTTTCCCTTTGCCTACACACACACTCCGAATAGTCTGGCCTATTCTTTACATTTTCTTCTTTGTCCTCATACAACTGACAGCATCAAACAATTCTTCTTCACCCAAAGGGTTACTGCACTGTAATTGTGCATTGGCCACTTCCCTCTTGGTAAGGGTAGAAGAGACTCTTTAGCTATGGTAAGCAGCTCTTCTAGGAGAGGGACACTCCAAAATCAACCATTGTTCTCTAGTCTTGGGTAGTGCCATAGCCTCTGTACCATGGTCTTCCACTGTCTTGGGTTAGAGTTCTCTTTCATGAGGGTACACTCGGGCACACTATTCTTTCTTATTTCCCTTCCTCTATCTTTGTGAAAGTTTTTATAGTTAATATAGGAGATTTTTATTTTAATGTTGTTACTGTTGTTAAAATACCGTATTTCATTTTTTATTGTTTCCTTTCCTCACTGCGCTATTTTCCCTGTTGGAGCCCCTGGGCTTATAGCATCCAGCTTTTCCAACGAGGGTTGTAGCTTAGCAATTGATAATAATAATAATAATAACAATATATAATATATATTGAGGTAGTCGTTGCTCCTGGCGAGCTTCAAAGATAAAATAAAAAAGAGGACGAAGAGTCTGGACAACATCTTTCAGTTCATTGGTGCCGACGTTTTGGGACTCGTCCCATTATCAAGGCTAAAATGTACATATAAAACATTATACGCAAAATTCATAAAAATATATAAAATAAAGAAAAAGACAGTCAAATTTAAAATTGAAATTATGAACAAAGTTACAAGAAAAAACTATAGATAAAATAAAATTAGATAAGAAGAAAGTATCTCAAAATTAAATGTACAAAAATTCAAATTGTCTAAGGAGATCAACCTTTCTGGAACAGACTAGAGAACTGAGTGACTATCTGAAGGACAGCAATCAGGAAGAAAACTCTAAATTTGCCGGCTTAAGCAATGTGGAGGGGGACAGAGGATAATTGGCTGTTTAGTTTAGGAGCCTCTCCTTTAATCATTAACGACTCTAATATTATTATTATTACTAGCCAAGCTACAACCCTAGTTGGAAAAGCAGGATGCTATAAGCCCAAGGGCTCCAATAGGGAAAAATAGCCAAGTGAGGCAAGGAAATAAGGAAATAAATAAATGATGAGGATAAATTAACAAAAAATCATTCATAAAACAATAACAACGTCCAAACAGATATGTCCTATATAAACTATTAACAACGTCAAAAACAGATATGTCCTATATAAACAGTAAAAAGACTCATGTCAGCCTGGTCAACATAAAAACATTTGCTCCAACTTTGAACTTTTGAACTTCTACTGATTCAACTAGCCGATTAGGAAGATCATTCCACAACAGCTGGAATAAAACTTCTAGAATACTGTGTTGTAATGAGCCTCAAGATGGAGAAGGTCTGGCTACTAGAATTAACTGCCTACCTAGTATTACAAACAGGATAGAATTGTCCAGGGAGATCTGAATGTAAACGATGGTCAGAGTTATGAAAAATCTTATGCAACATGCATAATGAACTAATTGATCGGCGTGCCAAAGATTAATATCTAGATCAGGAATAAGAAATTTAATAGACTGTAAGTTTCTGTCCAACAAACTAAGATGAGAATCAGCTGCTGAATACCAGACAGGAGAACAATACTCAAAACAAGGTGGAATGAAAGAATTAAAACACTATTCCAGAATAGATTGATCACCGAAAATCTTGTAATACTTTCTCAATAAGCCAATTTTTTGTGTAACTGAGGAAGACACAGACCTAATTTGTTTCTCAAAAGTAAATTTGCTGTCGAGAACCACACCTGAAATTGTAAAAGAGTCATACAAATTTAAAGAAACATTATCAATACTGAGATCCGGATGTTGAGGACCCACCGACCTTGACCTACTTACAATCATACTTTGAGTTTTGCTAAGATTCAACTTCATACCCCATAATTTTCACCATGCACTAATTTTAGCTAAATCTCTATTAAGGGATTCATCAACCTCAGATCTACATTCAGGGGATGGAATTGATGCAAAGACCGTAGCATCATCTGCATATGCAACAAGCTTGTTTTGTAGGCCAAACCACATGTCATGTGTATATAATATGAAAAGTAATGGGCCAAGAACACTACCCTGTGGAACACCGGATATCACATTCCTATACTCACTATGGTGCCCATCAAAAACAACTCTGAGATATATTACTTAAAAAATCAATAATACTGCTAAGAAACGACCCACCCACTCCCAACTGTTTTAGTTTGAAAACAAGGGCCTCATGATTAACATGGTCAAAGGCAGCACTAAAATCAAGGCCAATCATACGAACTTCCTGACCACAATCAAGGGATTTCTATACAGCATTAGAGATTGCAAGAAGGGCATCACATGCTCCAAGGCCTTTACGAAAACCAAATTGCAAACTAGGGAGTAGATGATTACTTTCAGCAAACCTATTAAGACGTTTTGCCTGAAGACGTTCAAAAACTTCAGATAATATGGGAGTTATGGAAATTGGGCGGTAATCAGTGGGACTTGAGCTACCACAAACACATTTACATAGAGGAGTAACATTACCAATTTTCCAACAAATGCTAAAAGCTCTTCTTCTTGCTAACTTGCGCAAAATAACAGATAACTTTGGAGCTAAGAAATCTGCTGTCTTTATAAAAAAAAAAGGAAAAATACCATTTGGGTCTACACCTCCATAAGCATCAAGGTCCATCAAGAGAGCTTTAATCTCACGAGATCGAAAAGCTAAACTAGTTAGTTTAGCCTCAGGTAAACAGGAATGAGGAAGTTCAAGTTTTTCATTACTCAGTTCACTGTCAAAAACATCAGCCAAAAGGGTTGCCTTTTCCTTTGGACAGTGAGTGACTGAGCAATCTGGTTTAAGTAAAGGAGGAACTGTTGCATCTACACCAAAGAGTGCAGATTTAAGGGTAGACCATCATTTGTGTTCCTGAGTTGTACCAGAA
>NC_090734.1:20462651-20472651 GCF_036898095.1 Palaemon carinicauda | reverse complement strand
TTAGTTAACATCGTGTTTCGGGTGGAAAGAAGGCGAAGGGAAAATTCTCTTTTCCATTACGCATGTATGTATGTATGTATGTATGTATGTCCTCAAACGCACAATACTGGTCATTAATTAATCCTTAACTTACATACGCACACACACACACAACTGTCGTTGGAGTCGGTGATTTCAAAAATGGCTCCAGGGAGCTGAAAAGTCATCAGAGTCCTCTGAAGACTCGCCTTCACTTTTTTAAAATCAATGCTGATACGAACCTCAAGATCGGTATATTAGATATGGCTAATAAGTTGAATCAATTGTTTGGTGTGTGGATGAATATGATTGGAGATTTGTTAAAGGAATATACAACTTGCCTCAAAATGCAGCTTCTGTTATCCAAGAACGGAATGCTGCATGCGAGGAAATGACGTTAAATCTTCAGGGACAGCTGCGAACTCTTCAGGAACAGCTGCGAACTCTACAGGATTCCCTGGTCTTCAAATGGTTTTCGTGGTTTCTACCAGAGACGCCGCGTTTTGAAGACTGTCGGGCATTCGCCTCACAGGAAGGCTTCTTCGGTAGGTGGCTGCAGCGCTGTCCTTAGATCGGGGGCTTTTGGAAAGCCCGTGAGGAACTACGTGGGTGTGAACTTGCTTTGCAGCAAATGGAAGCAGAAGCTTTGACATTCAACGACCAGTTGAGAACAAGATGGTTCGTTGGCAAACTGCTACGCGAATTCAACGTTGGAGGAGTGGAAGAAATACTTTCTCGTGGAAACAAAAACATTTATTACCTCGGTTTGGCTGCTGCTGGCGCCATATTCGGTGGAATTATGTTGGCTACGAGAAGGATGACTAAAGAAGGCGAAGGCGTTCCAGAATTGAAGACAGAGGAAGTAACGCAAGAAAAACTGATAGCTCAGAAAGAGACTGAGATTCAAAAGCTGAAAATTGACGGAGCCGAAAAAGATCTCAAGATGAAGGAACAGAAGGAACAAGAAACTATTAGAAAAGAAAAGGAAGATATTAAGAAGATATTGAATGAGAAAATAAAACAAGTAGAAATTGATTGCGTCCAAAAAGACCTCAAGATGAAGGAACAAGAAAAGGAACTGGAAACTATTAGAAAAGAAAAGGAAGATATTAAGAAGACATTGAATGAAAAAATTAAACGACTAGAAAATGATTGCATACAAAAAGATCTCAAGATGAAGGAACAGGAGAAGGAACAAGAAACAATTAGAAAAGAAAAGGAAGATTTTAAGAAGATATTGAATGAAAAAATAAAACAACTAGAAAATGATTGCGTCCAAGAAGACCTCAAGATGAAGGAACAGGAAAAATTGCTGAAAAATCTAAAAACTGAAAAGGAAATAATCAATAAAGTACAAAATGAAAAAAGTGAATTGCAAAATGAGTGCATCGAAAAAGAAAAGTTACTTGGAATTCTAAAAAATGAAAATGAAGCCCTGAAGAAAGTTCAGAATCAGAAAACTGAACTACTAAAACAATTGGTAAATGAAGTGGTTGAATTGAAGAGAGAAAATGACGAGCAAGAAAAGCTGGAAGCTAAAATGGTGTCTGATTATCAAAATCTCGGAAAGGCGTACAATGACAAAGATCTGCAGATGAAAGAACTGAAAAAGTTACTGGTAAATCTTAAAACAGAAAATAATGGACTGAAAAATTTGCGAAAGGATCCAGTAAATAAATTGAGAAATGAATAACTAAAGGCAGAAAAAGAAAAATTAGAGTCAGAATATGAAAATCTGAAGAAAGAGTGCGCCGAAAAAGATGATCAGTTGAAACGACAGGAAAGGTTACTGGAAATTCTTAAATATGGGAATAAGGGACCAAAGAAATTCCAAAAGGATCATATAATTATATGGAAAAATAAGGTAGATGAATTGAATGCAGAGAAAGAGGAGCAAGAAAAGCTGAATGCAAAGATGGCATCCGATTACCAAAATCTCTTAAAAGAATGCGCCAAGAAAGATCTTGAGATGAAGAAACAGGAAAGGTTACTTGAGATTCTTAAAACTGAAAATGAGGCAACTCAAGCACAAAAGGAACAATTGAGGAACGAAGTAAACAAACTGAAGGCCGAGAAACAGGTGAAAGAAAACATGAAGGCCGAGAAACAGGCGAAAGAAAACATGAAGGCTGAGAAGACTTCTGATCAAGAAAAGGAAAAGGAGTCCGTCAAGAGAGACTTTAAGGGGAACGAAGAGACGAAGAATGAAGAAAATAAGAACGAGTGTAATATGGAAACAGAAAATAAGATGGAAGATAAGTGGGGAAAGTTATTAAAGGATGGGTTATTGGCTCATGAAAATAAAAGGTTCGATGAAGCCATGGCCATGTTTACAGATGCCTTGGCAATAGATTTGGACAACAAAGAACAAACAGCTCTTCTGCACATCCTTCGGGCTGAGGCGAACGCAGCCTCCGGAAACCCTCAGGATATGGATATCGTATTGGACTGTTGTCAAGCCGTTGATAATGGTCTTCAAAGATGCCGAGCCTACATGCTTCGAGGGAAGCATCTTCTCAAACTTGGCCTTTTCGACGCTGCCCTGAATGATTTCAAAGCTTCGAGGAAGGTGGAGGGATCTAAGGAATGTTTAAAATTCATAGAAGATACTAAGGCACTAAAGAAGAAATGGGAGAGCCAAAGCCATTATGAGGTTTTGGGTGTGGGTCAGGAGAAGTGGCTGAGGCAGCAGCGACATAAAAAAAAGAAAAAAAAAAGAAAAAAAATTAAAAACATAATAATAAAAAAAAGAGGCAGCAGCAGCAGCAGCAGAAGCAGCAAGAGGAGAAGCAGAAGGAGAAGTAGCTGAGGCAGCAGCAACATAATAAAAAAAGAAGAAAAAGAAAAAAGAAAAAAAGTTAAAAAAAAAATAGGGACAGCAGCAGCAGCAAGAGGAGAAGAAGGAGGAGAAGTGGCTGAAGCAGCTGCAACATAATAAAAAAGAAATAAATAATATAAAAAAAATTGGGGTAGCAGCAGCAGCAAGAGGAGAAGAAGGAGGAGAAGTGGCTGAGGCAGCTGCAACATAAAAAAAAAAAGAGGCAGCAGCAGCAGCAGTAGTAGGGGCGAGAGGAGAAAGGGAAGGAGGAGAAGTGGCTGAGGCAGCAGCAACAACAAGAAAAAAAAAATATAAAAAAAAAATATAAAAGAAATCTAAAAAAAAAAAGAGGCAGTAGCAGCAACAGCAGCAAGAGGAGAAGGAGAGGGGGGAGAAGTTGCTAAGGCAACAGCAACGAAAAAAAAAAATCAATAAAAAAAGAAAAGAATAAAAAAAGAAAAAAAAAAGAGGCAACAGCAGCAGCAGCAGCAGCAGCAGCAGCAGTAAAAGGAGAAGGAGAAGGAGGAGAAGTGACTCAAGCAGCAGCAGCAACATAAAAAATAAGAAAAAAAAAGAGGCAGCAGCAGAAGCAGCAGCAGCAGCAGAAGCAGCAGCAGCAAGAGGAGAAGGAGAATGAGAAGTAACTGGGGCAGCGGCAACATGAAAAAAAAAAGAAAAAAAAAAGAAAGGCAGAAGCAGAAGCAGCAGCAGCAGCAGCAAGAGGAGAAGGAGAAGAAGGAGAAGTAACTGGGGCAGCGGCAACATGAAAAAAAAAGAAAAAAAAAAGAGGCAGCAGAAGAAGCAGCAGCAGCAGCAGCAAGAGGAGATGAAGAAGGAAGAGAGGTGACTGGAGAAGCAACAACATGGAAAAAAAAAAAAAAAAAAAAAAAAAGGAGGCAGCAGCAGAAGCAGCAGCAGCAGCAACAGCAGCAGAAAGAGGGGAAGGGGAAGGAGGAGAAGTGGCTGAGGCAGCAGCAACATAAAAAAAATGAATGGTCTAAATTGAAATGATCAAGTGGTTGAACCAGGGAATATGGAGAAAAAAAGGAATGTTTTTAGATGGACATATCCTTTGATGCAGGTGGTACAAGCCCTGCATCATAGGATAAGGAATGGGCTAAATTGAAAGGATCAAGTGGTTGGACAATAGAAGATGGAAAAAAAGGAACGTTTTTTGATAGACATATCCATTGATGCAGGTGGTACAAGCCCTGCATCATAGGATAAGGAATGGAATAAATTGAAAGGATCAAGTGTTTTAACCATGGAAGATGGAGAAAATAAAAGGAACATTTTCAGATGGACATATCCTTTGATGCAGGTGGTACAAGCCCTGCATCATAAAATAAGGAATGGGGTAAATTGAAAGGATCAAGTAGTTGGACCGTGGATGATGGAGAAAAAAAGAAATGTTTTTTGATGAACATATCCTTTGATGCAGGTGGTACAAGCCCTGCATCATATGATAAGGAATGGGCTAAACTAAAAGGATCAAGTAATTGGACCATGGATGATGGAGAAAAAAGGAACATTTTTAGATGGACATATCCTTTGATGCAGGTGGTACAAGCACTGCATCATAGGATAAGGAATGGGCTAAATTGAAAGGATCAAGTAGTTGGACCATGGAAGATGGAGAAAAAAAGGAATGTTTTTAGATGGACATATCCTTTGATGTAGGTGGTACAAGCCCTGCATCAAAGGATAATGAATGGGCTAAATTGACAGGATCAAGTGGTTGGACCAAGGAAGATGGAGAAAAAAAGGAACGTTTTTAGATGGACATGTTCTTTGATGCAGGTGGTACAAGCCCTGCATCATAGGATAAGGAATGGGCTAAATTGGAAGGATCAAGTGGTTGGACCATGGAAGATGGAGAAAAAAAGAAACCTTTGTAGAAGAACATATCCTATGATGCAGGTGGTACAAGCCTCAATCATAGGATAAGGAATTGGGTAAATTGAAAGGATCAAGTGGTTGGACCATGGAAGATAGAGAAAAAAATGAAGGTTTATAGGTGGACTTATCCTTTGATGCAGGTGGTACAAGCCCTGCATCATAGGATGAGGAATGGGCTAAATTTGAAGGATCAAGTGGTTGGACCATGGAAGATGGAGAAAAGAAGAAACCTTTGTAGATGAACATATCCTTTAATGCAGGTGGTACAAGCCTCAATCATAGGATAAGGAATAGGGTGAATTGAAAGGATCAAGTGGTTGGACCATGGGAGATGGTGAAAAAAAAGGAATAATTTTAGATAGACATATCCTTTGATGCAGGTGGTACAAGCCCTGCATCATAGGATAAGGAATGGTATAAATTAAAAGGATCAAGTGGTTGGACCATGGATGATGGAAAAAAAGGAACGTTTATAGATGGACATATTCTTTGATGGAGTTGGTACAAGCCCTGCATCATAGGATAAGGAATGGGGTAAATTGAAAGGATCAAGTGGTTGGGCCATGGAAGATGGAGAAAAAAGGAATGTTTTTAGATGGACATATCCTTTGATAAAGGGGGTACAAGCCCTGCATCATAGGATAAGGATGGGTTAAATTGAAAGGATCAAGTGGTTGGACCATGGAAGATGAAGAAAGAAAGGAACATTTTTATATGGACATATCCTTTGATGCAGGTGGTACAAGCCCTGCATCATAGGATAAGGAATGGGATGAATTGAAAGAATCAAGTGGTTGGACCATGGAAGATGGAGAAAAAAGGAACATTTTTAGATGGACATATCCTTCGATGCAGGTGGTACAAGCCCTGCATCATAGGATAAGGAATGGGCTAAATTGAAAGGATCAAGTGGATGGACCAAGGAAGATGGAGAAAAAAAAGGAATGTTTTTATATGGACATATCCTTTGATGCAGGTGGTACAAGCCCTATATCATAGGATAAGGAATGGGCTAAATTGAAAAGATCAAGTGGTTGGACCATGGAAGATGGAGAAAAAAAGGAACGCTTTAGATGGACATATCCTTTGATGCAGGTGGTATAAGCCCTGCATCATAGGATCAGGAATGGGCTAAATTGAAAGAATCAAGTAATTGGACCATGGAAGATGGAGAAAAAAAGCAACGTTTTTATATGGACGTATCCTTTGATGAATGTGGTACAGGCCCTGCATTATAAGATAAGGAATGGGTTAGACTCGAAGGATCAAGTGGTTGAACCATGGAAGATGGAAAAAAAGGAACGTTTGTAGATGGACATATCATTTGATGCATGTGGTATAAGCCCTGCATCATAAGATTAGGAGAGGGCTAAATTGAAAGGATCAAGTGGTTGGACCATGGATGATAGAGAAAAAAAGGAATGATTTTAGATGAACGTATCTTTTGATGCAGGTAGTACAAGCCCTCCATCATAGGATATGGAAATGGCTGAATTGAAAGGATCAAGTAGTTGGACCATGGAAGATGGAGAAAAAAAGGAAGGTTTTTAGGTGGACTTATCCTTTGATGCAGGTGGTACAAGCCCTGCATCATAGGAGAAGGAATGGGCTAAATTGAAAGGACCAAGTGGTTTGACCATGGAAGATGGAGAAAAAAAAGTAACGCTTTTAGATCGACATATCCTTTGATGAAGGTGGTACAAGCCCTGCATCATAGGAGAAGGAATGGGCTAAATTGAAAAGATTAAGAGGCTGGACCATGGAAGATGGAGGTAAAAAAAGGAACGTTTTTAGATGGACATATCCTTTGATGCATGTGGTACCAGCCCTGCATCATAGGATATTAAGGAATTGGCTAAATTGAAAGGATCAAGTGGTTGGACCATGGAAGATGGAGAAAACAGGAATGTTTTTAGATGGACATATCCTTTGCTGCAGGTGGTACAATCCCTGCATCTTAGGAGAAGGAATGGGCTAAATTGAAAGGATCAATTGGTTGGACCATGGAAGATGGAGAGAAAAAAAAGGAATGTTTTTAGATGGACATATCCTTTGATGTAGGTGGTACAAGCCCTGCATCATAGGATGAGGAATTGGCTAAATTGAAAGGAACAAGTGGTTGGACCATGGAAGATGGTGATAAAATGAACGTTTTTTTATGGACATATCCTTTGATGCAGGTAGTACATGCCCTGAATCATAGGATAAGGAATGGGGTAAATTGAAAGGATCAAATGGTTGGACCATGGAAGATGGAGAAAAAAAGAAACGTTTTTATATGGACATATCCTTTGATGCAGGTAGTACATGCGCTGAATCATAGGATAAGGAATTGGCTAAATTGAAAGGATCAAATGGTTGGACCATGGGAGATGGTCAAAAAAAAAGGAAGGTTTTAGATGGAAATATACTTTGATGCAGGTAGTACAATCCCCAAATCATAGGATAAGGAATGGGCTGATTGAAAGATTCAAGTGGATGGACCAAGGAAGATGCAGAAAATAAGGAACGTTTTTAGATGAACATATACTTTGATGCAGGTGTTACTAGCCTTGTATTGTAATCAAAGGAATGGACTAAATTGAAAGGATCAAGTGGTTGGACCATGGAAGATGGAGAAAAAAAGGAACGTTTTTAAATGGAAATATCCTTTGATGTACTTGGTACAAGCCCTGCATCATAGGATAAAGAATGGGCTAAATTAAAAGGATCAAGTGGTTAGACCATGGAAGATGGAGAAAAAAAGGAAGGATTTTAGGTGGACTTATCCTTTGATGCAGGTGGTACAAGCCCTGCATCATACGAAAAGGAATGGGCTAAATTGAAAGGATCAAGTGGTTGGACCATGGAAGATGGAGAAAAAAAGGAACCTTTTTAGATGGACTTATCTTTTGATGCAGGTGGTACAAACCCTGCAACTGCATTATAGGATAAGGTATGGACTAAACTCAAAGGATCAAGTAGTTGGACCATGGAAGATGGAGAAAAAAAAGGAACGTTTTTAGATGGACATATTCTTTGATGTAGGTGGTACAAGCCCTGCATCAGAGAATTAGGAATTGGCTAAATTGAAAGGATCAAGTGGTTGGACCATGGAAGATGGATATAAAAGGAACGTTTTTAGATGGACATATCCTTTGATGCAGGTGGTACAAGCCCTGCATCATAGGAAAAGGTATGGGCTAAATTGAAAGGATCAATTGGTTCGACCATGGAAGATGGAGAAAAAAAGGAACGTTTTTATATGGACATATCCTTTGATGCAGGTAGTACATGCCCCGAATCATGGGATAATGAATGGGCTAAATTGAAAGGATCAAGTGGTTGGACCATGGAAGATGGTGAAAAAAAAGAATGTTTTTCGATGGACATATCCTTTGATGCAGGTGGTACAAGCCCTGCATCAGAGGAAAACGTATGGGCTAAATTGGAAGGATCAAGTGGTTGGACCATGGAAGAGGGAGAAAAAAAAAAAGGAACGTTTTTAGATGGACATATCCTTTGATGCAGGTAGTACAAGCCCTGAATCATAGGATAATGAATGGGCTAAATTGAAAGGATCAAGTGGTTGGACCATGGAAGATGGTGAAATAAAAGAACGTTTTTAGATGGACATATCCTTTGATGCAGGTGGTACAAGCCCAGCATCATTGGAAAAGGTATGGGCTAAATTGGAAGGATCAAGTGGTTAGACCATGGAAGATGGAGAAAACAGGAACGTTTTTAGATGGACATATCCTTTGATGCAGGTGGTACAAGCCCTGCATCATAGGAAAAGGTATGGGCTAAATTGGAAGGATCAAGTGGTTGGACCATGGAAGATGGAGAAAAAAAAAGGAACGTTTTTGGATGGACATATCCTTTGATGCAGGTGGTACAAGCCCTGCATCATAGGATGAGGAATTGGCCAAATTGAAAGGATCAAGTGGTTGGACCAAGGAAGATGGAGAAAACAGGAACGTTTTTAGATGGAAATATCCTTTGATGCAGGTGGTACAAGCCCTGCATCATAGGAGAAGGAATTGGCTAAATTGAAAGGATAAAGTGGTTGGATAATGGAAGATGGAGAAAAAAAAGGAACATTTTTAGATGGACATATTCCTTTGATGCAGGTGGTACAAGCCCCAAATCATAGGATAAGGAATGGGCTAAATTGAAAGGATCAAGTGGATGGACCAAGGAAGATACAGAAAATAACTAACGTTTTTAGATGAACATATCCTTTGATGCAGGTGTTACTAGCCTTGCATTGTAATCAAAGGAATGGACTAAATTGAAAGGATCAAGTGGTTGGACCTTGGAAGATGGAGAAAAAAAGGAACGTTTTTAGATGGACATATCCTTTGATGAAGGTGGTACAAGCCCTGCATTATAGGATAAGGAATGGGCTAAACTCGAAGGATCAAGTGGTTGGACCATGGAAGATGGAGAAAAAAGGAACATTTTTAGATGGACATATCCTTTGATGCAGGTGGTACAAGCCCTGCATCATAGGATAAGGAATGGGCTAAACTCGAAGGATCAAGTGGTTGGACCATGGAAGATGGAGAAAAAAGGAACATTTTTTGATGGACATATCCTTTGATGCTGGTAGTACATGCCCTGCATCATAGGATAAGGAGTGGGCTAAATTGAAAGGATCATGTGGATGGACCATGGAATAGAGAGAAAAAAAGGAAACATTTTATATGTACATATCCTTTTATGCAGGTGGTACAAGCCCTGCAATATAGGATAAGGAATGGGCTAAATTGAAAGGATCAAGTGGTCGGACCATGGAAGAAGTAGAAAAAAGGAATGTTTTTAGATGGACATATCCTTTAATGGAGGTGGTACAAGCCCTGCATCATAGGATAAGGAATGGGCTAAATTGAAAGGATCAAGAGGTTGGACCATCGGAGATGGAGAAAAAAAGGAACGGATTTTTCATGGACATATCCTTTGATGCAGGTGGTACATTCCCTGCATCATAGGATAAGGAATGGGCTGAATTGAAAGGATCAAGTGGTTGGACTATGGAAGATGGAGAAAAAAAAGGAACGTTCTTAGATGGACATATCCTTTGATGCAGGTGGTACAAGCCCTGCATCATAGGATAAGGAATGGGCTAAATTGAAAGGATCAAGTGGTTATACCATGGAAGATAGAGAAAAGAATGAACGTTTTCAGATGGACATATCCTTTGATGCAGGTGGTACGAGCCCTGCATCATAGGATAAGGAATGGGCTAAATCCAAAGAATAAAGTGGTTGGACCAAGGAAGAT
>NC_090734.1:20442651-20450151 GCF_036898095.1 Palaemon carinicauda | reverse complement strand
TGTAATATAAGATTGAAATCAATAAAAGATAACACAGTTATGAAACTGTAAAAATTTTTTTATTTATTTATTAATATTATTATTATCATTATTATTATTATTATTATTATTATTATTATTATTATTATTATTATTATTATTATTATTATTATTATTATTATTATTATTATTATATAGACAATGAATTCTATATGGATTTAGTCAGTCAAGGAAAGAGAAGATGAAAGAATGTCCCGGGCATAGCGGGGTGCTAAGAATCTCTTAGTTTATAAATACTAAAGAAAAATTGAAAATAGGTAATTTGAATGTTAGAAACATGAATCGGATTGGGAAGTTACACCAAGTGGAGAGTGAATTTATGAAATATAGTTTTGATATTTTGACACTAAGTGAAACACGTTGTAAGGAGTTTGGTGAGGAATCTTTAGACCAAGGCAATATATACACACACACACACACACACACATATATATATATATATATATATATATATATATATATATATATATATGTGTGTGTGTGTGTGTGTGTGTGTGTGTGGTTGTGTGTGTATATATATATACTCAAAAAGTTCAGATGAAGGTGGAAGAGAAGCGGAATGATGATGACACCAAGAGCAGAAAAGGCTGTTAATAGTAGATTGTTCCAAGCAAAGTTCAAATGAAAGCAGTGCAACATTAGTATTATAGTTTGCTAGGCCTCAACAAATGATTTCCCGGAAGAAAGGAAAAATTAATATAATGAAGAACGGCAGAGTGTAATAGATGAGGTTCCACACACACAGAGAGAGAGAGAGAGAGAGAGAGAGAGAGAGAGAGAGAGAGAGAGAGAGAGAGAGAGAGAGAGATGAAAATTGTGATTTGCAACATCAATACTAAAGTTGGAAGGAGTAGGCAGGTAGTAGGATGGCCAGGCACCAACCACCCGTTGAGATACCACCGCTCGAAAGTTATGGGGTCCTTTAACTGGGCAGACAGTACTACATTGGATCCTTCTCTCTAGTTATATTTCACTTTCCCTTTGCCTACACATACACCGAATAGTCTGGCCTATTTTTTACAGATTCTCCTCTGTCCTCATATACCTGACAGTACTCAAATTACCTAACAATTCTGCTTTTTCCAAGAGGTTAACTACTCACTGTAATTGTTCAGTGGCTATTTTCCTCTTGGTAAGGGTAGAAGAGACACTTTAGCTGTGGTAAGAAGCTACTCTAGGAGGACACTCCCAAATCTCAACCCTTGTTCAATAGTCTTGGGTAGTGCAATAGCCTATATTCTCTTCCTCTTGTTTTGCTAAAGTTTTTATAATTCGTATAGGATATATTTATTTAAATGTTGTTACTGTTATTAAAATATTTTATTCTTCCTTGTTTCCTTTCTTCAATGAGTTATTTTTCCTTGTTGAGTCCCCTAGGCTTATAACATCCAGCTTTTCTAATAAGGGTTGTAGCTTAGAAAATAATAATAATAATAATAATAATATAATAATAATAATAATAATAATAATAATAATAATAATAATAATAATAATAATAATAATAATCAACGAATAGAGAATGTGAAGGGTTGTCGTGGGGTCTGGGCGAAGTTGTTAGTGAAAATGGAGCACATTTCATAAGTTTCTGTTCAGCAAACAATCTTGTCATTGGAGGTACTCTTTTTTAACTCAAGAACATCCATGAGTATGCATGGACTTCACCGTGTGGCAATTACAAAAAAACAAATAGATCACATTGCCATTAATAAAGAGAAAAGGAGGACCCTGAGAAATGTAAGAAGCTATAGAGGTGTGGATATTGGTAGTGATCACCAGTTCCTCATTGCCACACTGAAATTAAAACTGAAAGCACCCAACAGAAAGGTAGATAAAATATGTAGGTTTGATACAACTAAACATAGAGCACAGAGTACCATTTGCAATTAAATCTAGGAATCGATTTGCTGTCTTAGAGACTTCAAGAAACAGAGAGCAGACAATTAGTGGGAAGTGAAGTCTTTGGACACGCAGTAATAAGGAAAAAGCCATGAATATCATTTGATAATTGGAGATAAAAAACCGAAATTAGTTGATGGAAATTTTCGAAGAAGTAATGAAAATTACAAGGTAGAGCATTCTAAGTATTCCAGTATTGGTAGTGAGGTCGAAAGAAAAGCCACGAATGACTGGAGAGAATATTGATACTGTCAAAGCTATGAATTTGGGAAGTGGCTATGGTGTAAGAATTGCTCATAGAATTATTAATGAAATCTCTATGGGGGCATAAAAATGAAGCATATACCCATTAAAAAGAGACAGATCTGTTATAACAACAGAAGATGAAGGAAGACAACGTTGGATAGAACACTTTAGTGATGTTATGAATAGAAGATATGAAGGGAATAATTTAATTGACATACCTGAAGCTGATGAAGACCATGATGTGCCCATGAAGGAATTCAGTGTGTTTGAAATTGAAGCTATCCTCAAAATTTCAAGGAGATGGAAAGCCCCTGGATACGATGTAATAACTACCGAAATTTTACTGGCTGAAAATGAAATGACTTCCCATAATACTTACAAGATTATTTTGTAGAATGTGGCAGGAAGAGGCAAAACATGATGAATGGGAGGTAGGAGTGCTGGTGAAAATGATAAAAAAAGACCTGACAGATTACAATAATCACAGAGGAATAACACCTACGTCAGTTGTTATGAAAGTATATAGTATGCTTATTCTTAAGAGACTGCGGAGAAAGATTGATGAAAAGCTGAAAGATGAACAAGCAGGATTTAGAAAAGGTAGAAGTTGCAGTTACCAAATTTTCGTTTTGAGACATGTTGTACAACAATGAGTAGAATATAGAAATCCACTTTTGATGGCATTTGTGGACTATGAAAAAAGCCTTTGATAGTTTGTACCAGCAATTTTAGGGAGAGTCCTGCGTTATTATAGAATTCCTCATAAATATATTTTTTTTTAAGACTGTGCATGAGCATAGTAAGTGCATAGTTATTGTTAATGGAGTCTTATCAACTGAATTTCCAATGAGAAGTGGAGTACTCTAAGGGAATGTCTTGTCACCTGTGTTGTTTATACTGCTCATGGATTTTGTAATTCGTAAAACAACCAGAGATGGTGGAGAAGTATTGGACTGGATTGGAGATAGGAAAATAGCCGACCTAGAGTATGCAGATAAGGCTGTCCTTGTTAGCAGAATGCTTACCAGAATGCATGAAATATCACACGAGGTTGGGCTGAAGATAAATAGAGGAAAGAGTATGCCATTGAAGATGAAACATCATTGGAAGTAGATAGGATTAACAGGTAAAATCATTTAAGTATCTAGAAACTATGATCACTAATACAGGGTCTTTAGAATTCAAGTTTAGTAAAAGATTAAAAAAAGCAAAGCAGACAATGGCTCGCTTAAGTAGAATTAGGAAATCAAATCGCCTAAAATTTCATATAAAAATCAGACTATATATCAGTTTAGTGATATCGGTGTCACTCTATGGACATGAGTCAAGGTATGACAATGAAGCAATCATAGACCTAATAGACTTGAGAACAAAGCTCTTAGAAGGATATTGGGAGTTAAATAGCAGGACAGGATTAGAAATGAAACTATAAGAGAGATTACTCGAGTGCCATATGTGGATGTGATGATGATGAGGGGTATATGGAAATGGTTTTGGAATGCTCTTCGCATTCCCCAAGAAATATTAGCACACCAAACATTCAGTTGGGCTCAACAGGGCACTAGAAGAGTTGGAAGACACAGACCTACTTGCCTGAGGACTATGAAGCTCGAGGTAGGATATGATGAATGGAGGAGTACCGAATTAGAAGCTCGAAATAGAGATGACTGGCGAAATCTAACCGAGGCCCTTTGCATCAATGTGTCGAAGAGGACGATGATGATGATGATGATTATTATTATTATTATTATTATTATTATTATTATTATTCAAGCACAGATCGATATTAATGAAAATAAACTATTTAGAAGGAATGATTAAGGTATATTAATTATTATTATTAATATTATTATTATTATTATTATTCAAGCACAGATCGATATTAATGAAAATAAACTATTTAGAAGGAATGATTAAGGTATATTAATTATTATTATTATTATTATTATTATTATTATTATTATTATTATTATTATTATTATTATTATTCAAGCACAGATCTATATTAATGAAAAAAACTATTTAGAAGGAATGATTAAGGTATATTAATTATTATTATTATTATTATTATTATTATTATTATTATTATTATTATTATTATTATTATTATTATTATTCAAGCACAGATCGATATTAATGAAAATAAACTATTTATAAGGAATGATTAAGGTATATTAATATAAATCAGTGACGGAAGCTGGACATATTCTCTACAACTACGGCCAATTCCAGAATAAATAAAGTATTTTGGTTAACTTAAAGATGTTCTGAATGGTCTGGGTATCTTTTCAGATGGAAATACAAATATATCGTACGGTTTAATAGACTTGTTATTTATTGTAATGGAATTAATTTGAAAGCTTTCATGTGTATTATATATATATATATATATATATATATATATATATATATATATATATATATATATATATATATATATATATATATATATACATACATATATATATATATATATATATATATATATATATATATATATATATATATACATATATATGCATATATATATGTGTATATATATATATATATATATATATATATATATATATATATATATATATATATATATATATATATATATATATATATATATATATATATATATATATATGTAAATCACATCAATGAAGGTTGCGGCAGCCACTAAATTACATTTCTCAATGTGGACAGGGAAATACTTAAGTTCTTAAAATCCATTTATTGTGAACCCGACGTTTTGTAATTATCATTATCTCATCTTCCAGTGCTACATATAAGA
Organism: Palaemon carinicauda; assembly: GCF_036898095.1. Lineage (NCBI taxonomy): Eukaryota > Metazoa > Arthropoda > Malacostraca > Decapoda > Palaemonidae > Palaemon > Palaemon carinicauda. Next base: position 20,445,191 of record NC_090734.1, on the reverse strand, counting down.
AGTACATAAATAACCTTAAGAAACAGTGATAAAAAATATATACAAATTCATATAAAAAGTAAATATTGGTAACAAAAAAAAAAAGTTAAAATATGCATAAAACAGAGGTGGAACCAACCTCGCAGATGCGTAATTAAAGAAGGCTATTACAAGTACAATTGAGTGGAGGAACCAGTCTTTTAATCAGTATTGTCTTTAGAAAAGGTAATTCATGGTTATTAGATACTTGTCTTATAATGCTAAAATCTTTATTTTCAATATTTATTTTACACATTTTAGCATGATTGTGACTATTTGAATGTTCTGGGCTACATATTCTGTAACTTGATCGAAAACTCACACCTCCATGAGAATCAATAAAGACAATAACAACCTCTCAGGAGATCCTACGTAGGTCCCTGAGTTACACTTTCGTCAAATATATCGATACACTACACCAGAGGACACCAAAGGACTCAATTGATCCGTAAAATGAAAAGATCGAAGCAACGTTGAGAGGATTCTTAGGAATTAAGTTTACTTCAATAGCTGGAAGATGTTGTAGCATGATTTTTGTAAACTTTTGTCTGAGGGAATCACCATGAACAAAAGGAAAACTAACATTAAATTCAAGTATAGGTTCTCTGGTTATTTTTGGAGTGTGAGTCAATTTATCAGGTAATAATTCAGTCGGTAAACATTTTTTTCTAAAAGATCAAATGGTTTGATCTTACTCGAGTTAATGAAGTAAGCTACCAGCAGATAAACTCCTTTTTAGACATTTATGCATATCAAAATTTTGTTTGTCATTATTATGCAATGTTTCCAATAGCAATGATTGTATTATGCTCCCAAAAGCTTATCTTTATTTTTCAGATGCTACATTGAATGCTATAAACTACTTCCAGTTTATAGATTTTCATAGATTGTAACATTTCGTAATACGTGAAGATACTTTATTGTAAAATAGTTCTCAAGTTATTAAGGTTCAGGGGTATGCACCGTTTCAGTCTTTAGACCCAAGTCCACTTTCCCTTCATTCATCATTTTTTTTTTTACATTTCCATTCGTTGAGCTTTGTCGTCTCACCGTCTGCTATCTTGGCCTAAAATGGTTAGCATTGCCATTTGAACTAAAATTTTAAGCATATACACTACAGTAAAAGCTTTGCTACAGCGCTTATTCAATCTTTATCACATGTGCTATATTCACTTGATAATTATCGTGACCAAATGGTAAAATTGGAGATAGTTATCAGAGAGTATAAATAACGGGATTATCTTGTTAGATTCAAATGCTTATCGAAATAATAGGTGATTTGGGGGAAAAATAGCTATAATTAGTGAGTCGTCTTTTGCTTTAGGGCGTTTGGAGGATTTGGTTCTTTAAGGCTCCGTATGCCAACATTTGCCCGGCTGCATATAGTTTGATCATTATATTTTGTACTCTTCTATATACCTTTAATGCTATGATGGAAAATCTAACCGGTTGCTTTAAAATCAACTAAGATATTTTCGTTAACTGGAAGCATGCCTCACAATGGCGATTGTAAAAACTAAAATAGAGGAAAATGAAATACAGATCTCCAAATGCCTTATTCCGAAATCCAGCTAATGAATATCTTCCCTTGGCTTCACACAAATATCAAAGAGTTCCAAGTAGCAATCAAAGACTATATACTGAAGGAAGATAGGATGGCTCAAAATAGAATGTTAATACGCTAGCTGGCAACTCCAAAGTGAACACAATAGTTGGTTGCTCCGATTTCAGATGGCGTTGTAGGTATACATCGTTTGTCGTCTGTTTGTTTATATTCAGAATTTGACAGTTGACTCAAACGAAATCATGGTGCCGACAGTAAAGAAGTCACACAAGTGTGTTGTGTGCCATAAACAAATAGAAACCGATCCTCATTTGGTATTTCACAGGTTCCCTAAGGACAAAGAACGGTCAGTACAAACAGTATAATGCATGCAGTATGTGCTGCTAATGAGTAAGCCCCACTGATATTGGATGTAAGATTAAGGCAAGGCATCCACAGTAAATCTCTTTTTGTTTTTCATTTTTTGTTGGCTTGTATGCTACCTTATTTTTATTTCCAACCCACTTTTGATTATTTTTTTTGTGATACAATTTTATGTTATTTTGATCCTTTTGATTGTACATTTATACATTTATTAGTTTATAATACTAAACTATACATGAGTGCATCATGCTTTTCCATTTCAATAAAAAAATAAAATACAATTGTGTTTTTATACACCTAATATCTCTCCATCTTACAGTGGCCTACAAACTGTAATTAAATGTATACCTACACATAACCATTTGTGGCTAAGTTTAACAAATCAGATATACAGTATGTTTTAATTTATTCGAATGTGGTATTATATAGAATACTTAAAAAAGGTTGTAATATACTGTACAATACTTAAATTTGCAAGAAAATTAACTAAATCATAAGAGATATAGCTATTAAATTCCTGAAAAATAGACAGAGAAACATAATTTGCAATTTAGTTAACTAAAATTTAAGAATATCTTGAATATATGAGTAAAAT
>NC_090734.1:20415151-20430151 GCF_036898095.1 Palaemon carinicauda | reverse complement strand
GCTTTAATCTATGGGCGAGCCGAGAAAAGGAGAAAAGGGTCAGCTAATGAGTTATTCACCCGGATTTGAACGGTCTAAAAATATAATCCCTTAATTTGATACTTTCACTTAATTGCCTCCTTCGCTCTTTTTGTTTTCAATTACGTGGCGACAAGTTGAAACTCTTAGATATAACAAAGATCAAAATTATAATATAAAGATTATCACACTAACAGAAATAATCTTAATTTTGATATCAAATAGATTCATTCCTTAATTCTGATTGATTATTAGAAGACAGGATTCTATACAAGGTACTTAACTAACTATGCTTAATATAGTATATCTACATTATTGATGGTATTATTTTAGAATTTATTTAATTAATGGACAAAATTTTTCGCAACAAATGTTCAGCTAACAAAAGTGGTTATTGTTACTCTTTGTCAGATGAAGTTAGTTTTATCACAAAAGATTCAATGGATTCGTTAATACATATGTCATATTCCATGTCTTTCTTCATAATGTCATTAGTGTGCTTAATAGTCTTGACCCAGTTTTCAGTAGTGATTGATTCCAAAGGTTCACGTAAAAGTTCCTTCAAGGCCTTCATTCTGAAATTGTTCTTGACGCAACATATTTCTTCACCCGAGACCATATCAACTCAATTGGGTTATAATGGCAATGGTAAGGAGGTAATCATATAATCGGATGATCATTTTCAATGGCTATGTCATCGATTACATATTCTGGTTCTCGTGAGTTTTTCCTTGATGTTATCATTTCATATAACTCACATTTTGTAAGGTAATCCGGAGAGTTTACACCATGTCGGTTCAGCCGTAATTTTCAAAAGAATTCTTTGCATCCACCAAAGCCAATATTTTCCTTAACTCTTCGATAGTTCAATTTTTTTTTTTTTTTTTTGCATGAAATTCTAGCACAGTTCGCCTTATACCTCCTCGATCAAAATCTTCCACATTTGGTGCGGTTTTCAACCTCTTTTTCTTTTCTTTTTCTTAAAAATATGTTCTCTAAATTCTTCCTCTGTTTCCTTTGCTCCCTTGGAAATCTGAAACAAAGGCGGTTTTGATATTTTGGCTGCATCTGTGATACGTTTGATTGCTTTGTCAATTCCAAATTAAACAGTTTCATTATCCTTTTCCTATTTAAAAAAAACTAATGGACATCGTATGCCATTTCTCTTTCTTCTGGGCCAAGAACACGACGCAGGGAACTCTCCATGACTTTATGATGTTTACAGAAAGATTAATAGAGTGTACTCTATTAATCCTGGTTTACGGAAAACTATTGTGCCAGACAATGAATGCGGAAGCTAATCTTCAAGCATTTAATAGGATTTGACCAAAGGTCTCAGTGAACTGATCCAGTGAAGATGTGGCACCGTGTATGCCATATATCCTGGTTTGTCATTTTCCTTCCCTTCTCTTAGTAAAGCGAAGGCATCGGGATTTAGGAGAATCGGCACCGCGGCAAATGACCTTGAAGTTCGCTGGTAAAATGGTTCTACTATAGCAATAAATATTCATTTCATAAAGTTATAGAGATCACTTAATTCATTGTTTTCAAACACCTGTACACTCTATACAGATCATCTGAAAGAATTATAGAAAATATATGATTATCGTCATGAAGTTGATGTTCAAAAAATATCTTTCCATCCCTATTCAGATATCATTTGACTTGAAAGTAAGCGAAAGAGTCCGTTGGCCTGTGGGGAGGAATGTTTTCCCATTCTCGCAAGGTCACGGTCTTCTTCTCCCCGCCCCAAACGATTAGAAGGAGACCTCCTTCGTGTCCATAACCTGGATGACCTCTCAGTCGCATAGAACACCTCAAAGGAGATTGATCTTGTGAAGTCAAAGGACGAGTTTCCTGTAGTGCAGTTCTACTTGTTCTGAAAGTCCACCCAAGTCTGAAACAAAGATGGAGTCTCGTGTAAGTACCATCAGAGTTATTACATTTATTTGCCGATAACATTGCATGTGCCATCGCTTGCTACTCATTTTACCAGTAAAAATAGAGTTTGACTGAGTATATACATGTGCCATCTTCGAACGTTTACCAAAACCACATACACCTAATCTATTTTATGAAATATTGCTCTACTAATCTACTGTCATTGTGATTTATAATACATTAAAGCATAATATGTTCAAGCACTTAGATTTACCAAGTACGCTAATCATCTTGAAATGTCTAGGTGCACGGTAACATTAAACGCGATATCTACGGGTCTCTTGAAGATTTTTTTTTCCTTTTTTTTTAGCACATTATAGTGACGGTGTTTTAAACTTGTATTTTTATTGCGGAGTTTAGTTTCGTTAATAGTTTCGTGATTATTCTTGAGGTTTCATGGCTTTAAGAATTTTTTCAGTTCCTGTACATAGATATAACCAACATGAGATTATATTAAGAATATGATTAGTTGGAATTATTTTCAAATAGTATCGGTAAAGTGGCCATAGCTTGTATTATTCCTCCAAGGGCCAGGTTGGGAGTATTTATAATTCATGAACTTGCTTCATATGTTTTATACCTTTAGTACTCTTCCTCGATTATAAGAGGCTTTTAATGCACTTCATTTTTTATAGAAAAAGAATTAAAAGATTCATTTTAGACAATTAAAAGTGAGGTTTCCAAAGGGTAACTAAGAACTTCCCAATAACTTACATAAAGTAACTTTGGATGGACATTTTAGTATCTATAAAGAAAGTTTCACTTGCTGATCATCATTAACCCAATGGAAAGAAATGCAAATTATCAAAAACTTAACACCTATCATTTATATCGGTTTGGAACTTCAATGATAGTTTACTTTTCCACGAATTGTAAATTCAAACTGGGATATTTATCCAAAATTCCAGAGTAAACATTAGATTGTAGTCGGCGTAATTCACTCGATTGTAAGTTGGAAACTTTTAAGACATTTTGGTAAATTTTTATATTGGCTTAACATCTGCTTCCTCAATTGACTTATTGGGCTATAATGCAAAACGCAATTTTGCCTTACGTTATTCACTGAAAGATTTATTATGATTTCAGAATTAGATATTTGTTTTCCCACTATAAAGAAAATGTAATGAGGATTTACTTAGTTTTTTCAATTTCACCGTAAAAGTTACATGTATGAAAACATTATCCTACCTGAGGGTACCACGTTGGAGACCTTTAACATACCATGCTGAAGGGTTTCTGTGTAATGTGCAGAATGTCAGCGATAGTTTTGGCTACATGTGAAAGCAATGCAAGATTCTTAAATCGTATTTCCTATTCTAATTAGTAGGAATCAAAACAGAATGATGAAGAATTGGAGTTATTTGCTATGTTGCATTGAATAAATAAAAAGAAAAAAAAAAGAATAGTAATTATGGGAAAAGTTACCCCGGATTCAAGGGACAACCATAATTAGCGTTGACACAAGCAGAGGCGTAGATGAACTAAGTTGCATTTTTCAAATATAAATCTCGCCAATAATCCAAACATGAAAGTAAGCATGGATATGTATTTTCTTTTTATTCAAAGCAACCGACGGATATTTATCAATGAAGCTATGTACATTTCCATATGAGTTATAGTAATTTCTTAAACTTGAAAGTTTGACATTTGTATAACCAAGATATGAATGTTCTTACATGCATAAAAAGTTCGTCATATTTTGTGTTCTTTAAGAAGGATTGGCTCTCGATAAAATCACCACATTGTTCAATTTATAGTTAAGAGTAGTGATGATTATTACATTCATATAAGATTTTATATATGTATTAGTACCGTTCTGAAAATTTGGTAACTGACAAGTTAAACATCAATTTTTATACACCATTTAAATGTATAATGTTATCGGAAGGTTATTACCAATTTTCGTGGTGCTTCAAGTTTATGTCCTATAAAGAATTTTGGAGTAATAAAGTGGTATATATATATGTATATATATATATATATATATTTATATATATATATATATATATATATATATATATATATATATATATATATATATATATATATATATATATATATATATATATATAGATAGATAGATAGATATATATAGTATGTATATATACATACATACATACATACATATATATATATATATATATATATATATATATATATATATATATAAATATATATAAATATATATATATATGTATATATATATATATATATATATATATATATATATATAATAATAATAATAATAATAATAATAATAATAATAATGTTTATCGGACAAAAATTTTTTACATACATATGATTTAAAAAAAAGACTCAGTCCAAACCCACGTGGAGCTGAGCTCTTCGGGCAAAAATACAACTAAAGTAATATCATCAATTTAGAAAAAAAAGGTAAATATTGATACAAATAAACAAAATAAACGGCTCAAAACATAATCAAACACTTCCACACTGGTTAAAGAATAAAGATTATAATCCAGCATTCACAAACCTAACTGCCTCTAGCTGCAGTCAAATCAAAATAATCATTTACCCAACACATGCACCACTATCCTAACCTAGCTAAAACATAAACAAACAATTTCATTTATACCAACAGTCTTTCTCACTACAAACAGTCAATACTCTAACTACCTCTCGCTTGCTGAAGCCCACTCTCTCTCTCTCTCTCTCTCTCTCTCTCTCTCTCTCTCTCTCTCTCTCTCTGGATTTGGCAAACAAAAAATAAATAAAAATAAAAACAAAAATCAATCCTCCACATTCCTCCCCCCGTCTTACACAACACTTACCTAATTTGTTTTCATAACCCAGTCGCAGTCGGGAACAGGACCTCTACTTCGAGTAACTGGGCCTTCATACACTCTCTTATTCACTTCTTCCATATCGCTATCATTCATCGTCCTTTTCCGATTCCCATCAATACTCCTATCATCTAATATATCATGCACTATCCCATCTACCTCACTATCATCTGGCCCTAAAATCTCACTTATTTCTGTCAGTAATTCATCCATTTCATCCAAACAATTTTCTACCTTAAATTCTCGCATTCGTCATACTTTCTTTTACATCATTAAAGAAAAAGCCACACACACTATAGGTATCATTCATACTCAGCCATGATTCATCTGTATTAACACATTTATCTTCCATAATCACTTGTACATTTTCACCCTTGTCATGCACATTAGGATTCCTACCTATACCTATGAATTTCCCTTGCACCTTTTCCTCACTTAAAACTCTCAAACGCCTCTTTTTCCTATATTCAACTAACACTAATTGTTTACTTTCTAGCCCTAACGTCTCATGCATACTATGTTCATACTTACTAATTTCCAACCAACTATTCATTCCATTCTCACGAACATTGTTCCTATTCCTTCTACACACGCAGGAGGACTCACCCAGTTGAACACTCTGACCAACCTAGTTTGCCGAACATCTTGGCTGACTTAATCCCTTCTTCCTACATACTCTAGCTACATGCCCATCTACACCATATTCAGTACACTTACCCCGCGGCTCCTTGCACATTTGAGCATAATGACCATCCTTACCACAATTACCACAAATCACATTCATACGATTACTACGGCATCCACTCGCTATGTGCCCAGACATACCACACCGATAACATTTTACCTTTTTCTCTTTCTTGCACTAGCTAATTCTATGCCCTACCTCACTACATCCAAAACAAGCACCTAGAGACCATCTACATTCATACTTCTTAAGACCTTCCTTTTCACACCTATAACACTTTTCATCACGTACACGACTATCTGACATACCTTGTTACGCACTCACACTCTTATCCCTATTGCGCCAATTACCTTGCCTAAATCCACTATATGCTTCCACAGTTCCTCCACTACTTGTCATAATACTTCTATCTATTACCTGATCGGCTATCCTCATTGGCCCTCTCAAAATTGGATCCTTATAACTACCGAATTCTGATACACTTTCCCCCATCCTAGTTCTTACACTCACAGATTTACTTTCTTTCATACACCTATCCAACTCGTAATCCTCGACTATCTATAAAATATCATCCCATGTCAATCTTTATTTCGCCCACCTCATTTTCTCTTTACGTTTCAAATGAATAAACTCAGCAGCATTCTCAGGTACAGTCTCCAAAAACGTCTTCATTAATTCCTTATTCTCATTTATGCCTTCATCCCCATACTTCTTCCTAGGTAAAGTTTCAAACCTAGATAAATACATCGATATTGCTTCTCCTACATTCATCCATGCCTTATCAAAATCATTCTTATGTTTATACCTAACACTCCTTTTCATACGCTTAACCTGTTCAATTATCCTACCTTTTACATTATCATATTCAACATCCACTACATTCATTATAACACTATACATCGTCAACAAATACCCAGTCAAATATTCTCCGAGCTCCCTAGCCCAAACTCTCTTACTATCACCATGCTTACCCTTACAAAACTTTTCATATTTCCTAAAGAAGTCATATACACCCCTACTGCTATGTTCATTAAACCTTTCACACCTCGGTACCTCTCTCATAAACACTGTCTTGCATACTTCCTCACCTCCATTCTCACTACTATCTTCACTGCCTAATCCCTTCTTGTTTCCTTCTTCCTCATTCGAATACAATGAATCTAACTCTACACTCAAATTACTATCATCCTTCCTCTCATCCTAACACTTTTTCTTCTCTTTCTTTAGATCACTTTTACCTTTCCTTTAATTCTTCCTTTTACCTTTCTGTTCAACCTTACTATGCCTAATTTCCTTATCTTCAATCTCACTATCACTACCTTCCCCATTATCAATTACCTTAGCCTTCTCTTCCACTATCAACCCATTACCCGAAGTTGAGGACACTCCTCCGACTGCACCTTCACCCATTAAAGTTTTCATTATCCCCATTACTTGCCTTATCATAGCTTCCATTCCATTCCTCATTCGTTCTTCATCCTCTCGCATCTTCATCTCAACACCCTCTTCCACGCTTTCTACAGTTCCTTGAATTTCCCTCAGTTTCCTTAGCATCTCCTCATTCTCACTACTCAGTCTTGCATTCTTACGCAAAAACTTCTCTTTTTCTACGGACAACTTCTCTTTCTCTACGGACAACTACTCCTCACGCTCCTTACTCAGTCGCAATTCCTCCTTCAAAACCCTTAACTGTTCTTCTAATTTTTTCATCAACCTTATATGTTATTTTTAATCCTAATTCCGTCCTTCATCCAACAGTTCAGCTACCAATCCCACCTCGGCATTCCCTCTTCGGGCGCCAAAATAATGTGGCGGGATGTCACAAGAACAAGAACAACCATCACACCCTTGAATCACTCTAAACAGACAAATGTCTCCTCAGCACAAACTTTCTCCTTACGTTATCAGTGGACAAAAAGGACATAAAACACAACATTACCTTAAAACTATATTCCTTAAAACTAAAATAAATAACACAAAAAAACCCTTTCACAATCAAATAAACCCTCAAAGTAAAAAAAGCTTAAAACTGAACACTAACAACCCTTGAACTCAAATTTACCACAACTCAAACTTCAAAACACAAAAACATATATATATATATATATATATATATATATATATATATATATATATATATATATATATATATATATATATATATATATATATATATATATATATATATATATATATATGCTTGTGTTCACTTAACACTTTCTCTAGATAACAGTCACAAAAAAAACCACTTAATTAATGATCCACTTAGCCAACTGTCTTATTTGGCACAACACCACTCTATGAGAAACAGAAGTGTCTGTTAATTTGCCACACCGGCCTTAACTCTTCGGGTCATAGGTGTCATCCTCCTCCTCCTCCTCATCATCATCATCCGTAATCTTAATACAAAGGCCAGGTTATCAACGGTTGATTTCACATAGAAATTCTCTCCAAAGGAGGAATTACGGCTCAAATATAATAAAAAACTTCCGCGCTGGTAAAAGATTAAAAGTTAGAATCCAGCATTCACAAACACAACTGCCTCTAGCTGCAGTCAAATCAAAATAATAATTTACCCAAGACATGCATCACTGTCCTAACCTAGCTAAAACATAAACAAACAATGGCTCAAGTAAAGATAAGCACCCTCGCAGGAACAGGGAGGGCTCATCTTTACTTGCTCAAAGTCGGGAGTGCTTTGTTTTACTTGCAAAAATTTGCCTAAATTAACCTTAACATTAATTGCTTTAACGAGTTGTTTTTTCTATTCGAAATAATTACCTATGTTGTTTTGACAGATTTTTTTTTAATAGTTCAACACTTACTCGATTTATAAGTTGCTTAAATGAATTGTTTGCTCTTCTTATTTGAGAATGTAACTTTAGCTCTTCTGATGGGCTGTTTCCTCTAATAGATTTTTAAACCGTTGCTTATTGTCTTAGGAGGTACCATCTTGGTTTTTAGTATGATATACCTCAGAAAGTCTTAAGGAAAGCACTCCTAACATAGGTTTTGTAACACTATTGCAAGACTATTATTTCAATTAATTTTTCTGTGTATGATTTCAAGACTCCGCATCAGATATTAATGTTTTTTTATTTAATATTTAATTGTATATTTCATGAAAAATTATCTATAATTTTAATATTTCTTATATATTAATGACATTAATATCATATTTTTGTTCACTAATAAAAAATCAAAATAATATGTGTTTAAAGTGGAAACCATAATAATATGCCTGCTCGTTCCTAGCGGGAGTGCTCATCTTTATTTGCTAAAATTCAGGAGTGCTTTTCTTTACTAGTCATTTATGGGGGTGCTCATCTTTACTTGATCCCAAACAATCTCATTTATACCAACAGTCTTTCTCACAACAAACAATCAATACAATAACAACCTCTCGCTTGCTGACTCTCTCTCTCTCTCTCTCTCTCTCTCTCTCTCTCTCTCTCTCTCTCTCTCTCTCTCTCTCTCTCTCTCTCTCTCTCTCTCTCTCTATCTCTCTGTATTTGGCAAACAGAAAATAAATAAAAATAAAAACAAAAATTAATCCTCCACAACGGGCCTAGGACTGATTCCTGGGGAACACCTATTTTGACATCCATAATCTCTGAAAGATGGCCATCGAGGGTCACAAATTGTTTTCGACTCGTTGAGTAGGATTTTCGTAAGAGTAATGTATTTCATAATGTTCGAGCTTTTTAAGCAGCACATAATGAGACACAGTGTCAAAGGCTTTACTCAAATCTAAAAACACTGCACCAAGGTATTCTTTTTTATTCATCGCATTGTAGATATTTTCGAGATCATTAAGAGCATCACTTGTAATGATGCCATATAGAAAGCCATACTGACAAGTAGAAAGGATATTACATCTAATAAAGAAAGAGTAGAGTCAATTGTACAATAATTTTTCAAAAACCTTATTCAATAAGGAAAGGCAACTTATTAGTCTATAGTCATTGACATCCGATTTATCACCAGACTTAGGCACCACAGTAACGTAGGCTATTTTAAAAATTTCCAGATAAATACCAGAAGACATATAACGGTTGAACAACAAGGATATCGGAATGGCAAAACTAGCATTATTCTTATATAGTTTAGTAGCGGGAGAATGAATATATGCATTTATGTTTTTTAGCTTTTTTATAATGTTAATTACTTCAAGCGGAGAAGATGGGGTCAAATAGAGAGACTGCTGATTTGAAGGAGGCAAATAGGAATGTAAATCTAAAGGATTATTCTGAGGCAGGGCATCTCAGAGAGTAATGGCAATTGTAGAGAAATGAAGATTAAAAGCATTTGCAATATGTTGGCGCTCAGTAATAGTTTGGCCGGTACAACCGATGAGTTTTCTCAGTGACGTGCGCTTTTTCTTGCCAGGCCTGAGGGATGAGTTTATGAGATCCCAGGATATTTTCGCATTCTTTCGAAGTTGATCAAAAATACTATCAAAATTTTTTTTCTTTGCGGCACGAATAATTTAAGCAACATATTACAATAGTTACTATAGTGTTGGGCACTACAAGCACCCAATTTCATTCTTCGATACAAATTATGTTTAATGTTAATTGATTTAAGTAGCCTTTTGGAGAGCCACTTATTCGGCAATCTTTTAACACTTACAAATTTTGTTTTTAGAGGAAAGCATTCATTGGAAAACCTGTCCATTTCATCCATAAAGGAGGCTGCACCCAGGTGAGGATCTAATGAGGCTTGACCATATACGGATCAGTCTGTACCCCTGAGGAGTTCCGTGACTTTCCTGTCATTTACTTCGCCCATATCTCTGAATTGAATTTTTATTTTTCTGTCTATGTTGTTTGAAATAGGCATTAAAAGATTACAAAAAATTTGGAAATGATTTGTGATATCTATCCCACTATTACTAACAAGATTATTATTGGTCCAAATATGGTCGATACAAGATGGCGAGTCATTCGAACCGACTCTTGTTGGTCTAGTTATTGACGAGTGAAAGTACACAGATCGCATTGTATTTATCAGTGTCTGGGTGGTTTCGCTCTCCCCTTCCCTCATTAAGCAGATGTGAACGTCCCTAGTGACAATTGTATTCACAGGGAAGATACCTTGATTTCTTAGCACCGCCTCTAACCAGTCGAAAAAACATATTTCCGTCACCTCCTGGATGTCTATAGATACCTAGGATTAATTTTCTATGGGGTGAAGTTGGTATAGAAATCGTTACAACGACACTTTCAAAATTATCAGTAGAAATGTTGAAGAACTCATCAAGAGGTTGAAAACCAATAGAACTTTTAACAAAAATGCTCCCAGCGCCGCCCCTCCGACCATCCCGATAATTGTTGCATAAATTATATCCAGGAAGATAATTCATGCAGTGAGTTTCTTCCTTAGCCCATTTTCGGTCAATACTACAGTATATTAAATTCATGGTTGTAGTTTTTTAAGTAGGCAATAAATTCGTCAGGATTTTTCATGAAACTTCGAATATTAAAGCTTAATAATGAAAGGCATTGCCACATATGATTTGGGAGAGAATCATTAAATGTGTCAGTAGTGTGATATTTACAAGAAAAGAAATCAGATATGTTCACAAAATCAATAAAGTTTTCATCAGGATCAACTTGATATACAGAATTTGTGTTCAGAAACGTAACCACAGTTATAATTAGTAATTATTAGTTTAGTAACGATATGATTAACAAAAAAAAAAATTGAAAATATTTTGTAACGGTGAAAAGTGGAAACCGTTGTAAAACACAGAAACTAGGAATTAAAAGTTGTAATTACAATACAGAAATAGGAATAATAAAAATAATAATAACAATAATAGTAGTAATAAAAACAACAATAATATTAATAATTGTAAAAGTAATAATAGTAAATATGATAATAGTAATGATATTACTAACAAAAGTGGAAATGGTGGTGTTGAAAGTAAAATAATGCAATTAGAAAAAAAAAATGGTGAGTATAAATTCAAAAATTTAAAGGTGAAAAACCAATGAGGTTAGAATTAACATTTACAGAATCTGAAAACAATATAGTATTTAGCACATATTTTTAATCATTCAGGGAAACTAAGCCCTGTACTTCTGTAGAACAGATCAAGGTCCTTTCGGGTACGGATAGCAAATGTTTTTCCCGATTGAGGAAGTTTTCACTTTAATAATGCATGAACAGACTGGTATACTTCTGTCTTTTCACTCTACGAAGTTCATAAAAAAAGCTTATCAGTGTCATTCCTGTGTTGAAAACATGAGTGTCTGATGTCTGCCCTCACTGCCCGCAACATCACTTTCAGCAAGATGTTGTTGTTGTTTTCAAAGGACCCATTGACCCTTCTCTTACCGATCTTTCGCCCTTCAAGGAAGACGTGGTCAGCAACACATTTCAAGGCAATCAACAATAAGTTTAGTCTACTTTATTCATTGTTCATTGAAATTGTTTTTTTTTTTTATTGAAGTTTAGTTTTTTAAATATCTTCTTAAACTCAGCGTTTTCATCTTCAAAATTTGCTGACCTTTTAATAACTGTTTTTGGATTTCTTGATCACCGTACGATAAGTAACTCAAGGTTCAAATCATTTTTTAAATGAGCAATGTTTACACATTAAAAACAAAATGTCTAGGTATGTGTTTAATTTATGCTTGGCAATGGTTAAAAAATTGCAGCATTCACAATGCCAAAGTGTTGTGTAATCATTGTACTCAAATATATTGGTATTTTTATTTTCATTATGATAGTAAGGAAAGCAATATAGTTCGATAAAAGCCTGACAAAAATCTAATAAAGACGGAAACAGGTCGAGATATATAAGATAAAAAATATTTTTTTTTCTGATTTTCCTCCTTTCAGGCATCAGCACCAAGGCAGGTAGCGAGAATCTGTATGCCGAACTCCCTCGTCAATTTTTCGGCGGCGGCGTCAGCCCGCTTTGTCATTAACTATTGCTTGCCAGTTCTCCATGATTACTTCATGGTCAAACCGATTGACGTATTTTACACGAATCTCAGGTTAGGGATCCAGACTTATGAACCCAAGTTTGATGTCAGCAAAACAACAGAGAGTTTGGTGGTAAGTGTTTATCATGTCACATTGTCCTGTTTGGGCTTAATATCAAGGTTGTTGAGACTCTTACTATATATTTTTCTAATTTATTTTTTCATTATTGGTTTCAACATACCCTAATTAGAACATTCTTCCTTGACTTCCACATATCAAACTTAATGGCCTATTTTATGTACTCACTTACTAGCCAATTTAGGGAGAATAATATGCTCACTCTGATGTCAATTTGGAATCAAACTTCAACCAGCTAATAAGTAATATCATCTGAGGAGTGAGATAAGACTAACCTCTGCTCATTTTTTAGTTATGTGATTTTCCCATTATCAGGCACACATCAGATTCATGAAGGATTATTACTGGTGTGACAGTGTCCTCTGTCCTCCACACTACAAGAACGTCTGCTCTTTGATCGGTAAAGAAATCGTGAAGACGCTCAACTCAGAAGAATTAAAAGAGGATTTTGAGTTGGTGTCCCCAATGTGCAAATTTGTCATCCAGCTGTTGTTTTGCTATGACGTCGGTGACTTCGCTACAGGTACAGTTGAGGTGAGTCTTTCCATCATTGGTTAGCAATGATGGCAAGTCACGGTGCACTGGTAAATAAAGATGTCAATATATATTACTCTCGACTGGTTTGTTTCAAGAATACCTGAATTCAGATTCAAATGATGACATGTCATGTTTTGAAGTTCATTATTGTTATTATTAGATATGTGCAAATACTAAAGGGTAGTAAAAAACTTAAAGATGATTTAACTGTTTAAGTAATTCTTGAATTCTCTAGGATCATTATATACATTGCTAATACGAGGACTTGAATTATGTTCAGGACAGATTTAGTAGGGTTGAGTAAGCCTTTTTAAATCATTGCTTATTTATAAAAGTGGTCTAAATCTTTCCCTTTCTGCAGGTACCCGAATCAGCATGTCGACATCTCTCAATATTACTACAATATCTTGGTCCTTTTTGCGTGTCATTTTTGGACGCCAGATACTTGAAATTCGCCCTCGTCTCCCCTTGCAAGGTTTTGCTTATGAAAACTCCAGACCTGAAGAAGATTTTTGTACGGGACACCATCATGGGAAAAAAGGGCATGACTTTGATTGCGCAGATGTGCAGCGAGAGACTCACCTAGATAGGAATTGAGAGGGAGGGCCACTACTCCCACAGATGCGACTTGTTTGAGTTTTTTTTAAAGGCAAATCGCGAAATGAAATCACTTGTGTACTTTATAAGCATGCGCCGACATCAAACGAGGTAACCTTTCCACACCTGAAAAGGGTGTTTATTTTCTGTGCCGAGGGAACCGAAAGCTTCCACGGGGTAAGTTACGCACTCAGTAAGTTCTATACGAACTTATTGATCGACACTAACGACGAGCCTCTCTCAGAGTAAATATGTTGAGAAAGATCATCAAAACAGCTCCCACCATTTGGTATCTAATGTTTTCAGGCAGTCTGGCCAAGGCTGTCAATCTAATAAGTACCGACTGTTTCGAGGGCATAAAAACTTTGCACCTCAAGAATGGTGCAATAATAACCAAGCGCTATGCAAACCATATTATGGGAGCTCTCCAGAGGTGTCCAGATGTGAGAGAACTCGACTTGCAGGACATGAACGATGCTGCTGGGTGGTTCAAGCGAGTAGATAGAACAACAGACTTGTCACTCCGTTATGTTCCGAAGTGCTCTTTTTTGAAAGAGCTCTAGCGAGGTAGCTTTAAATTGTGCTGCTCATTATTTATTGTTTTCTGTTTCAATGATAAGCATTTGCCATTCGTAAGATGATTGAAAAGCAATACTGTAGTCTTCATTTCCAGCTGGAGTGGATAATTTTTTAATAGAAATTAGTATGTGAATCTGACTGGGAAGGCTTGCATAGAAATCATTTGTTAAAAGGTTTTGTCATGTTGTTGAAAGACTGACAGATGCGATTTTAAGAAAAGTAAGCTGAATTTAGGATCAATATTATTTCTATATAATGAACTGTTTACTATAGCTAGGTGGTATATTCAATCGTTTACTTGATCATCCTCATTATCATTGTTATACATCACATGTTACTAAGGTATCTTTATTGATGGATGTTTATTTTGAGTTAAAGTTTGATCTTTTGTACAATTTGGATTATGTCTTATTTTGTAAAATTTAATCAAATATTTTTATCTTGTGTCGTGTGGGATTTAGAACAATTTAGAATTAAATCATTTGATCTTTTGTACAATTCTTAATGAAATGATTTTATAAATTGTGCAACTTGGAATTAAATGTTTTGTTGTTTTATACAATTTGGAATTAAGTAATTTGACGTTTTGTATGAAATGAAGAAAAAAAAATAATCATCGTCTCATTCCCCATTAAATGATAGAAAATACCTGAAGGATTAACCTCAAAAAGCAAGAACACGATGTATAGAGAGTGAAAGTATTATTTAATTAAGATTTTGAGTAAACAATCTGGAGAATGTTATATGATTTTTAAAGTCAGTTGA
>NC_090734.1:20400151-20410151 GCF_036898095.1 Palaemon carinicauda | reverse complement strand
CATTTGAATATAAATATCTCGAATCAGAATCCTAATATCTTTTTTTCTATCTAAAAGAGAAAGAGGAATGTTTTTTTGCTGATAATAAATTCTTACTCAGGACAATATAATAAAAATAAGATTAAAGATTAAACGGAACCCGTTTAGAATGAGCTCTTGAAACTGCCAACCAACCAAGACTATTTTCTCTATGGTAATCCAAAAGGAATCTAGAATTATTCTGAATAGTAAATGTTGTCTAAATATCATTAACTGGAAGATCCTTAAGAGAAAGAATTGTAAAAAAAAAAAAAAAAAAGGTAAACCAATACATCAACAGAAATAAAAGAGGATTTTGTGGGAACAGATTAGCAAAAGATAAGAGGAGATTTTTTGTTACTGAAATGGAATCGTATTTCATTGTAGACTTCAATATAGAAAAGTGGAACTAAGGGTATGGGGACGGGGTTTTTATTGGCCTTACGGAGAGGAAAGCCTTTGTTATCGATGAAAATAAAAAAAAAGAATAGATAGTTATCACTTCGTGCGGAAGGAAGTAAGGATATTTCCAAATGGAAGACTTTTCCATTAAATCAATTTTTATGGAGTTTCTTTGTGGAGGACTCTATTACGTTCATGATCTAATAAAAGCTTAGATATATTATTATTATTATTATTATTATTATTATTATTATTATTATTATTATTATTATTATTATTATTATTATTATTATTATTATTATCAAATATCTGTCCAATATAGAACTAAGGGACATTAACTTGCAAAGCAAGAATGTATAAAACGAAATCCCCTTTTGTGAATATTGATGTTAAATAGGTAAAGTCAATGATAAATATATAACTAGAATTAGGTGAACTTGTTGTACATCATAAGAATTATAATATAATAACACGAAAAGAGTTGTATCTTGAACCCCTATCCAATATTAAAACTTATAATGTTTATACAAAACTTTTCCTATTTAGCATTAGTAATGATATTAGGAGGACCTTAAAAAAAAGATATTTAAAGAAAAATGTCAATACAAAAGGCTCAAATTCCAAATAAATGTTTAATTACATTGCCAGAACCACATGGAAACGCAAATCTACAATAAAATATAATGAATACTAATAATCGATTACGTAAATTTCAAACAAGAAAATTATATTATTATTATTATTATTATTATTATTATTATTATTATTATTATTATTATTATTATTATTATTATTATAAAGTAGGTTGGCCCGGGGTACAGCCACACGTTGAGATACTACCACTAGAGAGATATTGGGTCCTTTGGCTGGCCATACAGTACTACATTAGATCCTTCTTTCTTGCTGCGGTTCATTTTCATTTACATAATCTCCTCTGTCCTGATACACCTGACAACACTGAGATTACAAAGCAATTCTTCACCCAAGGGGTTAACTAATGCACATTAATTGTTCAGTGGCTACTTTCCTCTTGGTAAGGTATAGACTCTTTAGCTATAGTAAGCAGGTCTTCTAGGAGAGGAACAATCCAATATCAAACCATTGTTCTCTAAGTCTTAGGTAGTGCCATAGCCTCTGTACTATGGTCATTCACTGTTTCGGGTTAGAGTTCTCTTGCTTGAGGGTACACTCGTCCACACTAATCTATTTTACTTCTCTTCCTTTAGTTTTGTTAAAGTTTTTATAGTTTATATAGAAGATATTTATTTTAATGTTACAGTTCTTAATATCTTTTAATTTTCTTTCTTTACTTTCCTTGCTGGGTTATTTTTCTTGTTGGAGCCACTAGGCTTATAGCATCCTGCTCTCCAAACTAGGGTTATAGCTTAGCAAGAAATAATAATAATAATAATAATAATAATAATAATAATAATAATAATAATAATAATAATAATAATAATAATAATATGAAATGTAAATGGGGTCTGATATCTTAATTAACGCAGCTCTCAGAGGAAGAAGTGAAGAAAATCTCTTTCATAATTTATTGTGTTATAATTCTTTTACATTTATTGGTATATTAAACCTTTATAGTCCCGCTGACATAATGGATAAAACTGAATGAATATTGCATTTTGTAATGTTTTTATTATCATACTTGTGGAATGGTTGTTCAAATCCTATGTAAGATGTTTGTATAGAAATTGTTCTATTTTACTAAAGGGCATTATTAATAAACATAGAAGCTTCCTGTCTAGTACAGTGGTAACAGACATGGCTTGCATTCGCATGGCAGCAAATAGTTCCCCGCCAGGGACCATGAGTTTAAGCTTTATACTGGGGGGGAAAATTGCTGTAGCTGGTCACCACAGTGGGTGTGTTGGGCTTGCTTAGCTGACGTTCTGGTGAGTATCTATTCTGATGATACCGAACTAAAACCAGACACCATTACCTTTTCCTTTACTTGAATAATCATCGGAAAAGCAACATGCTGTGGCCAAATCCCCAAGATTTCTCCGGCACAAAGGGAACTAATCTTTTAGAAACTTGCATATTGGATTTCCTCTGTCTTTCCTTCCGCGTAACTATGTCAATTTATAGGCCCTCGCGGATTTCCTGCCTCGATAGGGGCTATTTACTGTACAGTCTATCATCGCAATATATGGCTTTTCAGAAATCGGTTTTGTGTTAGATTTACTTACATAATTCAATGGGTGTTAGTATATAATATACCTGTATATTTCCTATATCGTTGAGTTTTTTTTTTTTTTTTTTTATGAAAACTGATTTTGTAACTTTAATAGGAAGAATTAGTTAGTGTTTTGATGAGGGCTTTCGTATATGATAGGCGTTTATGTTTACTTGCAGAATTTATTTTTTTTTCTGATACTTTATGTTGCATTAAAACGGTTTTGCCATTTCAATAGGAAGTTTTTGTTAGCGTTTTTATGAACACATTAGTATATGATAGACATTTTGGTTTTCCTAATTAATTGAGTCTTATAATAATTTGTTATATGAAAACTGATTTATTAATTTTAATGGATTTTTTTTTTTTTAGTATTTTAATGAGCCCTAATAATGGACCTTTCTGTTTGCCTTCAGAATTCAGTTTTGTAATATATATTTTATATTATGGGGAAACAAATTTTGAAATCTTTGTTTTGAAAGAATCTGTTAGTGTTATCAAAGTCTATGAGCGATTATATAACAGATTCTTATTGAATATCAACGGATTTTTTTTATAAATGTAGATATAATTTACACAAGTAAAGAAATAATTAGATAGATGTGTAACGAAATCGATAGCTATATAGATAAATAGATAGAAAGCTGCCCTAAAAAGTAATTTTCATATATTTTTTTATGTATCGATTTGAAGGTAAGGAGAATCATAGAAACACTTTTTTTCTTTTTTCTTTTTTTTTTTAGAGGAAAGGTTCTGAACCCGTTTCGATCACTAAATCCTCTGGGTGTTCCATGTACAAAATCTCTTAATATTTTCAATCAATGTGTTGTCCACTGACCTGAATCCCCGTAACCCATGGGGAAAGGCAACGGGGAACACTACTGGTCTTTCATTGACCAATAGAGAACAAGGTTTCAATGCATTGAGTACAGCAAGATGATAATAGTACGTGATGTATGCATTGAAATGAAGCATCTTATTTTTTTGATTCAGTACGATGAAGCCTATTATTTCCACATTCTCCTCTATCCTCATACACCTGAGAACACTGCCATTACCAAACACTTCTTCCTCGCTCAAGATGCTAACTACTGCTCGGTAATTGTTCAGTTGCTACTTCCCTCTTGGTAATGGTAGAAGAGACTCTTTAGCTATGGTAAGCAGCTCTTTTAGGAGACGGTCACCCCGAAATTAAGCAACTGCTTTCTAGTCGTGGGCAGTGCCATAGCCTCTTTACCATGGTGTTCCATTGTCTTGGGTCAGAGTTCTCTTCCTTCAGGGTACACTAAGGCACACTATTCTATCTGTTTCTTTATTTCCTTTCTTCACTGGTAAATTTACCTGTTGAAGTCCTTAGGCTTATAGCTTTGCTAATAATAATAATAATAATAATAATAATAATAATAATAATAATAATAATAATAATAATAATAATAATAATAATAATAATAATAATAATAATAATGTAGCCGATGTTTCAGATATACGAACAGTTTAGGGTTCCTGAAAATATGATACTCACCAAAAGCTCCCTTGATACGAAACAAGTGAAGTTGAACAAGATCTAGAGGCAAGACTGTGTTCACTTTCACTGACCGAGAGAACAAGGTTTATAAAGCTGGAATCACACTAGGCTTTTTTTCCCAGCTGCGAGCCGTTGCTGCTGAAAATGGGAAACCGGGAGTTTGTAGCTCGAGATACTGTCCTCTAAAGATAATAAAAGTCTGTTTTGTTCATCCTGTGATAAGTTGTAGAATTCTTCACTTCAGGTAATATTCGGAGATTACATATTAGTGCAACAGTCACAACATTTCTGGCCGCCATGATGATGTCAGCTGATCGGTTTTTTTTATACATTTTCCTATTTGATATTCATTGGAAGTTTCCCAATAAAGAGCCACAAAGAGTTGCCAGATCACAGCTTCTGCCCTTTCCTTTATCTCTCAGCAATAACACTTTCTCGCCTACGCGTTCCTTCTCTCCTATACACAGTCATTCATTAGACAAGAGACACTGACATTGCCTAGCAACCAGGAAAATACCCTAGATCAGTGCCTAAGCACCCTCTTCCCCAAGCTAGGACCAGGGAGGGCCAGGCAATGGCTGCTAATGACTCAACAAGTAGAACTGTAGGTTCCCCAAACACACCATCCTTAGCTCAAAGGGAGGGTGAGATTTCAGACACCAAAGGAACTAAAGAGTTTGAGCGGACTTGAGCCTCAATTTAGCGGTCACCACGTAAAAACGTTATCAATAGGCCATAGCAACTCTAAATCCTTTTAATTCAATGTACCCTTCTCAAGTTCAACAAAGTTATTAAATCACTAATATCAGACCAGCACTATTTTCTTAGTCCAATAATTCTCAGAAGAATTATAAATAATCATCACTGTCCAATACCTTTCTCTTACGCAAGAGCCCGTGCTTTTCATACGGTAGAACAATCTAAAAAGAACCCAGATTTTTAGGTAAGAAAGTTAGTGAAGATAATTTCCAGAAACGTCGGGAATATATTTGTTAACTTTATTCCTTATTGTTAGATTAATCTCTTTATTCACCTTGTAGTGATAGCCTATTGGAATCTTCATAGCGTATCGATCTATTGGCCTGGGGCTCAAAACCCTCTCAAGTTCGATAGCATCCTGTAGTGTCTGCAACCTTACCATCCTTATGAGCTAAGGAAGTGGGTTTAGGAGACGGAGTAGATCTACCTACTGAAACATCTGCAGCAATAGCCAAGCCCTCTTTGGTTCTAGCTTCGGTGGATAGAGAGGTTGGGAGCTGATCATCCTGAGCGACCTTTAAACATTTAAAACGAAATAAAATTAACAGAAGAGGAATTAGAAAAGTCCAAGGAGATAAACAATAGGCATAAAATAATTTGCAGGTAACAGGAGAGGATTGAATCAATATTCTTACCTGATTACAAAATCTTAGGTAAGACAGAAATTGCTGCAAAATGATAAAAAACTGAGCTGAACTATTACCCTATAACAGGAAGTAAACATAATTCTGAGAGTGAAGCCATCTCCATCATGAGGCTCAATACTACACAGTACTCTAGAAGTTTTATTCCAGCAGCGACCAATTTGTGGAATGATATTCCTAATCAGTTAGTTGAATCGGTGGAACTTCAAAAGTTCAAACATGCTGCAAATATTTTTTGTTGAGCAGTCTAACATAAGTCTCTTTTATAGTTTAAATTTGAAAGATCTGTTTTAATGTTGTTAAAAAATATTTTATTTCATCTATTTTTACTTTTTCAAGTTGATCATTACATCGCCCATTCACCTGTAATTAATCTATTGCCTTATTTTCTTTCCTCACGGAGGTATTTTTCTCTATTGGAGCCTTCGGGCTCATAACCTCCTGCTTTTCCGGCAAGAGTTGTAGATTAGCATATTAATTATAGTAATAATAATAATAACAACAACAACAACAATAATAATAATAATAATAATAATAATAATAATAATAATAATAATAATAATAATAATAATGAACAAAGAAAAGAAGAAATTCTTGTTCGAGCGTTGGTAAGACAATCCAGCGTAACGTTACAGAAAACAGGTAAACATTCCAAAAGTAAATAATGTTTTTCCATTTCCATTAGGCCTACAGAAATTCTGTAACGATTTGCATTTGAATAAGCAATGATATCCTTCTGGGAATCTACTGTTTTAATAATATCTACAGTTTAGATAGCATCAGTTTTTTAAGTTAACATCTGTTCAGCGGAATACGTAACACTTGCATTTCTTAAATTTCCAGATGTAGAAATTAAGAACAGTAAATCTATATTTTCACTTATTCCAGTGATTTTTTTTTTGGGCTAGGTAAAATAAATGATTTTGAACTGATATTTCATAATGGTTTATTTAGGATAATCAGCTTGCTATACATTCAATTCAGTCCATTACCCTTATCTTTTTGCTTTTATTGAATAGATGGCACAAGAAAAGAAATAAGACCGGAACTTTTTTCTTTTTAAAATAGAAATATTACACAGGTATCTAACAAGAACCTAACATTTGTCTTAGGAGAGCTGAAATGAATATCAGAGAGAGAGAGAGAGAGAGAGAGAGAGAGAGAGAGAGAGAGAGAGAGAGAGAGAGAGAGAGAGAGAGAGAGAGAGAATCCCCATTGTTTTCCCGTTTCATCAGGATACAATGCAGCAATTTTGACCATTGTATACAATTATTTTGCTAAAGGGGAATAACGGTCTAATTAAGATACGCCAGCTATAAACTTCACTCACGATTTTCTTATCATTTATATTACTTTACATATATTCACAATCTCATTAACATAAAAGTTTATTTTGCTTTGAAATCAAAAGAAATTTATATTGCCATTTGCCCAGAAATTTGTTTTATTTTTGCCAGAAATAGCAACGAGATCATGGACTATATATTTATTTGGATTTGAGCTACAGGTTGAAATTTCTGACTACATTATTATTATTATTATTATTATTATTATTATTATTATTATTATTATTATTATTATTATTATTATTATTATTATTATTATTATTATTATTTTTGGGCTCAAGCCATGTCGTCCTGATGGAAGTTCCTAAAGTAGCTTCCTAAGCAATATATGTTACTACATTGATATTCCCAGATAATTAGACCTTCAGGGCCCAGAATTCTAACTCCTGGAGCGGATATCCTTAAATTTTCTCTCAAGAATAACGCATTATATCAGAGGACGTATTCTTGACACGCCACATAGCAATCTGCACCCCTACTAGCGTTTACGCTTCGAGGGGGACGTGGCAGAATAGAAGGGGGGCAGTATCAAGGATACCACCGTTCTCGTAATACTATTGACCACCACCACAGTGCCATTCCCAAGATACCGAACATTCCTAATTTTTTAGCGATTTCGCTCAGTGGTGTTCTCTGTTGATCTAACTTTTCGATCGATTTACAAAGATTTTTATTATGCATTCTCCAACATCTTTCGCCGTCGGAAAGTTGAGTATTGGGTCTTTACAATGAGTAATTTTTAGCTCCTGTTTCACAATGAATTAAAGTAATTTATTGGGTTTAGAAGCTAAGCCTCATACCAGAGGCGCCATGGGCGCTGTCGTTCGTTAGGCATGTGTTATTTCGTTAGTAGAACGACTTCCCGGTTTTTAAATAGCATTAATTAATTGATTAATTATGTAAGCCATTTAGGCAAATTATACCTGTAAAGATATTTATAATATGCATAATTTTCCTTTCTATGTCGATCGTATAGTTAGAGTTTCGGTGAGTGATGTAACCGAGATCTCATCTCACCTAGGTAACCTAACCTAGGCGTTTTATTATATGTTCAGACATTTCCCCGGTTACCCTCGTGTATTGTGATTTCAATTCATGCAGAGATAGTTACCTCTTAGAATTAGATGAAACATTACACGGCTCCAAAAGGGGATTTAAGGGTAATCCCTCTTTCCATCTCAGTGTAGCCTTAGGCTACAACCTTAGTGGGTCGGCCTCAAATTTTTAATCCAGTCATGACTATCCTAGGGTTTTTTCTGCCCTTCCCCTGTAACCGCAAATGCAGGTTTTTTGGGTTTGGGCCAAAATCTCAGAGTATTTAGTCTGTGGTCGGTAGCTGACTAGCAAGATGAATAGAATTTTTTTGTTATGTTAGGCTGCCGACATAGGAGGCTAGACCTCCCTAGGCCGCTCCTGAAGGGTCTGTACAATATGATACCTTCTTCCTGTGGCCTAGCAGACTAGTTCTGTGTTGGTTAACCCTAAGCAGAAGAATAGAATTCTTCTACTGCTTAGGGAACACTGGCAATAGAACCCCGTTTCCTTACTGTTTAGTGGTGGTGGCGAGGGTGCTACTAACCTCTTTATTGTATTAATCTAACCCTAGGCTAAGGAATAGAATTCTTTAGCCACATGGGATAGTTCTAATACAGGAACTGAGTTCTGTTAGGTGAGGCAGAACAGGCTATACGGCCGGCTCCTGCTGTACCTTTTACAGGACCCTCTTTTCCCTATTCCTTCTATCCCTTTATGTTGGCGACTCCCTGAACTTTACCGTTGCCGGTGGGTTGCCGGGATCGACCAGACTCCCTCTCTTCAGCCGTTGTCCAACTGCCAGTAGCTATTTCAGTGGCAGGCAGCCATGACAACTGCCGGCCGGCAGGCATGACAACTGCCGGCCGGCAGTAATGACAACTGCTGGCTGGCAGCCATGACAGCTGCCGGCCGGCAGTCATGGCAGCTGCCGGCCAGCAGTCATGATGGCTACTGGCAGGCAGCCAGGGCAGCTACTGGCTGGCAGCTGGTGGCCATGTTGGCTGTGAGGGGGAAGTCCCTTCTAATACCAAAGGTTCTTCAGTTCTCCCTTGGAATGCTAGCAACAGCGTCTTTGCCGGGGTGCTGCCTACCAGGCGGGCACAGATTGGTAGTGACTCAACCAGCAGCACACCGACTGTACTGATACTGCCAGCCAGGGTATAGGCAGGACCTTGCTGGCGACAGTACTGTAGCTGGATGGAAGCTTGCATGTTACATTCTCCCCTTCCATTCTCCCCTTCCTTCTGGAGAAAGGTAGTAAAATTAGACTTTTCATCTATATTTACTGTATATAAACACATTATTAGGTAGCCTTTTCTCCATGCTATCTCTCTCTCTTTTAGCTAGCAGGCTGGATGTACTTGCAAAAGCTAGCTATGCCAACGACATGCCGGCTGAACTACAGCATATGTTTATACAGGTAGTTAGTATATTTGCAGTGTAGGATATACTGCAAATAGAAAGCTATTGTATATATTATACTAGTAGTGTTCTCCAATATATTTTGAGTATCCTACCCAAGTGTTTGTGGAACCAAATCCCATATTGAAAGAATTTAATTTCTTCAATATTCTGATTAGAAATCAGTCTTCAGATTACCCTACAATATCAAAATTTTTAAGGACTAGAGATTACACTCCTAACCCCTAAAGGGCAGAGCCCTTATCCTGAGTCTCTATGATCAGGAAACTCTATGATTTAATATTGTAAGGGAGGTCACAGCAAATAGGTTGGATGGGATACACAAATATATGTCTAATTTTCCCCAGTCCAGTTGGCATCATGCCAGCTGGACCGTGCAGTCAGATGCTTGCCATAAAGGCAGCACATGGGCTGGATCACACTATATATAATTATACAGTAGCCAGTAATTTGCAATATAGTGCATACTGCAAATAGAAAACTACAATACGTTTATACAGAAGTTATTTCTAACATATCTTGGGTACCCTTGTGCGAGCTTATGCTGGTGCCGCTCTTATATTGAAGGAATAGTGTTTCTTCATTAAGCTGATTGAGAAATCAGTCATCCTTACCCCACAGTGTTTAGTATAAAAGGGACAGTGAATTATACACTTCTCTA
>NC_090734.1:20377651-20395151 GCF_036898095.1 Palaemon carinicauda | reverse complement strand
CTGGAGGAGTTTAACTTAGAGCTCTAGAGCATACAGGTGGTAAGGAAACTATAGTCCACCGAATTCCAGGGAAGGCCGTTGTGTGTCTATGAGAAGGACTCAAGAAAATTTAAAGTCATTCTGGATTTGTCCCCACTCAACAAGTCCAAATAAAACAACGAGTTCAGAATGTCTATCCTTCTGAACATAAGAACACTATTGCAAAAAAAGGTGTCCGTAGTCTTACCAGACCTGAAAGTCGTCTATTGACCACTTCCAGTCAATCACCCTCTCCCCTCCTATCAAGGATTAGAGTTACACAAAGTAACGTATTGCCTAGGATAGATACTTATCAGACTAGACACAGTCCTAGATATCTTCATAAAATTGGCAGACACAGTCATGCAATAATTAAGCCTAGGAAAGGTTCAGGCAAAAATGTTCCTGGACGAGAGGTTAGGGTGGGCAGCACCCAAGGTGGCTGGTCTATGAACATCCAAGGAAATGATCTGGTCCCCGGAACATCGCGGATGCAAGATAAGCTTCAAGAAGTCTTGATTTTCTCCAGCTCAAGGGTTTCAATGGCGAAAAAGCCATTGAAGCCTGTGGTCACACCAACTCTCCTTTCCTTTGGGAATGTAAAAGGAGATGGCAAGGTCAGTCAAGAGACTCTGGTAATCAGTCATATTCCGAAAACGCAAACAGGGAGGAGCTCCGATCTCTTTCCAGTTCGCAATAGAGGAAGCCCCAGTGCTAAGAGCACTGCTGTAAGATGCGTTAAGAGTCTGGAGAAAACAAGCATCAAACGCTCGAAGAGATCTAAAAAGACCGATATCGGTCCTTCCTTAATTGCTTCCCTAACAAAGGTCAAAGCCCGAAAGTCCCAAGACCATGTTGGTCCTGTCATGAGTGGGGAAACTCTCACAACGCAGATCAGATTGTCTACGGCTGATCTGGGACTCCGAAGCGATAACGAGACGCGGCAATCGACGATGCTAGAGAATGTCTCAAACAGTCTAGGTGTAGTTAACCATCCCTTCCCTAAAGGGGTGGCATCTGTCCGCAATTCATGTATAATTTATCCGCAGTGTGACAGTGGATGCCCTGCTTGGGTTCAAGCTGATTGAGCTAGAATGGCCCAGGGACACAGACCTATTTTCTTCCAGATGGGAACAAATCCCCGAACTGCAGTCCAACCTCTTCATTACGAGCGTCGTCAAGGAACTACCTCGATACGTAGCCCCATACAAGGATCCTCTAATAAATATGACAGACATCATGTCTCTGAAAGGAAAGGGATAGACTTAGGATTTCCAGTTCATCACATCCAATCACCTGCTGAGAGTCCTCAACATGCTGAGATCCTTCCAGGGAGGTGTAGCTCTGTTGGCTCCCAAGTAGCCCAAGAGCAATCTGTCCTCTTTGAGGAAGGAACGAAGGCTGAGGTTGTCCCTAGTTCTGAACCCAGGAATACTTCAGAAGGTTCAGAAATTAATTGCCTTCGATTTATCACAGAGAACCCGAACCCTTCATTGCATGATTTTCTTGCCCTAGGGGTTAGGAAAATATTTTGGTTCTAAAAGGCAATATAGAATTCTTAGAAGAATACAAGTCTAAGTCAACTAGAAGACAATATGAGTCATCATGGAAAAAGTGGGTTGCTTTTGTAAAAGCAAAAGGACCAAAAGAGATTTCAATGAACTTCTGTATGTCCTTCTTTATCCATCTTCATAACCACGGTTTGGCGGCCAACACGATAACTAAGTGCAAGTCAGCCTTGACTAGACCTCTTCTATATGCTTTTCAAGTGGACTTGGCGAATGAGATCTTTAATAAGATCCTGAAGGCATGTCCAAGGCTTAGGCCTGCAGTACCACCAAAGTCCATCTCTTGGTCTTTGGACAAGGTCCTACATTATGCCTCATCCATGAACAATGAAGATTGTTTGCTTAAGGATCTAACCCAAAAGGTTATTTTTCTGTTCCCTATAGCCTCAGGGGCTAGAGTTAGTGAAATAGTGGCCCTATCTAGAGATGAGGGCCATATTCAGTTCGCAGAAACAGGAGAACTGAATCTCTTCCCTGATCCAACCTTTTTCGCTAAGAATGAGCTACCCTCTAAAAAGTGGGGTCCCTGGAGAATCTTCCCTCTGAAGGAAGATGTCTCTCTATGTCCGGTAGAGTGTCTAAAGGTCTATCTTCGTAGAACTTCAGACTTCAGGGGAGGATAGCTCTTTAAAGAAGAAACCTCTGGATCAAACTTATCCCTAAAACAACTGAGGGCGAAGCTCACCTACTTTATTTGTAGAGCGGATCCTGACAGTATTCCCGCAGGTCAGGATCCGAGAAAGATTGCCTCATCACTGAGCTTCTTTCAGTATATGCACTTTGAGCGTCTTCGTTCATACACTGTATGGAAATCATCGAGAGTATTTTACAAACACTATGAGAAAGAGGTCTATGAACCGAAACACTATGTAGTGGCGGCAGAAAGTGTATTATAACCTGTCCCCTAATTACTGTCATAAACTGTTAATTGCTTGGGACTTCGAATGTCCTCGCTTATACACTGGATGAGAATCATCCAGAGTGTTCTACAAACACTATGGTGAGCAGGTCCATGAACTGAAGCAGTATGTGGTGACGTCGGGTAGAGTATTTAACCTGCCGTCTAATTCTACGATGAAGAGCTAATTGACTGGGACTGTCAATTAAAGGGAGAAGGGGTCATCTCTCGTAGTGTGACCTTCTTGGAATAAGTGTTACCATGGTGACACTAACTCTGTTAAAAAATCCCAGGTGTGGAATTATACAGAGAGCACTAGTGATGTGTGTACGTAGTACACAGTGTTGATAGAAGTAACCGGTGCAGGAATTATGAAGAGAAATTTTATTATAAATTTTCTTCAATCTGAGAGTGGCACTCATCATTTCTTTCTTCCCAAGACATGCTACATTCATTTTACTTGCTAATTCACTTAGTCATATTTTGAAAATAATTGTCTATTAGAATGTAATTGCGTCGTAATTCACCCGACAATTGCATGATTAGAAGTCCAGAGTATGTACTCTTCATATATTTGTATGCTCACAAACAATAGATATAAGCAACACTGATAAGTATTAGGTAATTTTCACAAACTACGAGACAGTTTGTACATCCAGTATATACTTATGTTTGTTCATACAATATATGCTAGCCTTGAGACCCCTTTTCTACTGTCTAGAATGACTCTTCCCTGTAGGGGGCAGGAAGCACTAACATCGTGTATGATTAGTGATAATGATGGATAACGGTAACGTCATGTGTCTCGATTGGTCCAAATGATCATAGAAATGTTGTCCCAAGTTTAAGGCACTGATGAAAATCCACAGATACACTAATGCTCTGGTATGCTTCCATCAGGACGACATGGCTTGAGCCCAAAAAACAGATTTTGTGCGAAGCGAAAAATGTATTTTTGGGTGAGATCGCTATGTCGTCCTGATGGACCCACCCTTCTTTTCTAAAAAATAAAAGATCTTCACGGTATCCCTCCCTGAGGTATTGTATCTGTAGCACCACGCTCATTGCTAAAAGGAATGTCCGTCATCTTGGGAATGGCGCTGTGGTGGTGGTCAATAATAGTACGAGAACGGGGGTAATCTTGATACTGCCCCCCTTCTATTCTGCCATGTTCTCCTCGAAGCGTAAACGCTATTAGGGGTGCAGATTGCTATGTGGCGTGTCAAGAATACGTCCTCTGATATTATGCAATATCCTTGAGAGAAAATTTAAGGATATTTGCTCCAGAAGATAGAATTCTGTGCCCTGAAGGTGTAATTCTCTAGGCATATCACTGTACTAACATATATCCCTTAGGAAGCTACTTTAGGAACTTCCTTCAGGACGACATGGGGATCACACCCAAAAATAGATTTTTCGCTTCACTCAAATTCCGTTTATTATTGTTATTATTATTATTATTTTTATTATTATTATTATTATTATTATTATTATCATTATTATTATTATTATTATTATTATTATTATTATTATTATTATTATTACTTGCTGAGATATAACCCTGATTAGAAAAACAAGATGTTATAAGCCAGAGGGCTCCAACAAGGATATTAGCCCAGTGAGAAAAGGAAATAAGGAAATAAACTACAAGAGAATTAATTATCAATCAAAATGAAATATCTTAAATACAGTAACAACATTAACAAAATTCTTTTATATGTAAACTATTAAAATAGTGTGCCCTAGTGTATCCTCAAGGAAGAAAACTCTATTCCATGACAGTGGATCACAATGGTACAGAGGCTCTGGGACGAGCTAATACTAGAGAACAATAGTTTGATTTTGTAGTGTCCCTTTCTTAGAACAGCTGCTTACCGTAGATAGAGTCTCTTCTATCCTTGTTATTATTATTATTATTATTATTATTATTATTATTATTATTATTATTATTTTTACTAGCTAAGCTACAACCCTAGTTAGAAAAGCAAGATGCTGTAAGCCCAAGGGCTCCAACAGGGAAAAATAGCCCAGAGAGGTAAGGAAATAAGGAAATAATTAATCGATATGAGGAAAGTAGCCACTGACCAATTACAGTACAGTAGTTAACTCCCTGAGCGAAGAAGAACTGTTTAATAATCTCAGTGTTGTCAGGCGTATGAGGACAAAGGAGAATATGCAAAGAATAGGCCAGACTATTCGGTGTATGTGTAGGCAAAGGTAAAATTAGCTGTTATCAGAGAAAAGGATCCAATGTAGTACTGTATGGCCAGATAAAGAAGCCAATGACTCTCTAGCGATAGTATCTCAATGGGTGGCTGGTACCTCTGCCAACCTATTACCTGTAACAAAAGTTTCATCTGTAATCCTATATTGAAAATTCACATTACATGAAATAGAATTTTGATATAAAGGATAAAGCAAACGTATCTCGGAAACAATGTTTTATTTATTTGAATGTAGAAATTTTCTTCGGATAAAAAACTTTCAAATCTACTCGATTTTGATATTTCCTGCCTGAAATGCTTCATTCTATTATTCTATGAAAAATAGAACTTCATTGCTTTTATCCACCCGTAATTTTGATCTCTTGAAAAAATAGAATTGATAATCCTTTTATCATCTCCTCCTGTGCCTATTGACGCAAAGGGTCTCGGTTAGATTTCACAAGTTGTCTCTATCTTGAGTTCTTAAATCAAATCTTCTGTATTCATCATCTCCTACTTCACTCTTCATAGTCCTCAGCCATGTAGGGCTGGTCTTCCAACTCTTCTAGTACCTTGTGGAGCCCATTAATGAGTTGATGGAATAATCTCTCTCGAAGAGTACGGAAAGCATGCCCAAGCCATCTTCATCTACCATTCACCATGATGCCATTCACACATGGCACTTGAGTAATCTCTCTTATTGTTTAATTTCTAATCCTTTCCTGTTATTTAACTGAAAATATCCTTTTCATGGCCTTTCTCTCAAATCTTCTATATCTGTTGGAGATTGTTTTATTGCCATAACATGACTCATGTCCATACAGTATCACCTATCTCACTAAACTAATATATAGTCTGATTTTTATATGTAATTTCAGGCGATTAGTTTTCCAAAATTTCACTAAATCTTGCCATTGTCTGATTTATTATTTTTTAATGCTTCAATAAACTCTAATTTTAACGACCCTGTATTAGAGATCATAATTTTTGAATACTTAAATGGTTTTAACCCTTTCTCCTTCAAATGACAGTTCATCTTCCATTGCATACTATTTTTTCCTCATGTCTTTTTTTATATTTATCTTGAGCTCAAGCTACTGTGATATTTCATGCATTTTGGAACGCTAGCATTGCAAATCCTATGGTGTTCTGCTAATAAGGATAGCACCATCAACCAAATCTACTATGCATTTCAGACCCCCTGTTATACTGTTTTTTTGCAAATATCTTCTATACAAACAACGGGATCAATGTGACATTTTGGCACAGGTTCTTTGACACAGTCCGCTAATTTATGACATTACACTGCGATGCCAAGTTTGATTCATTAATGAGCTTACTCTTGGCTTTCAAGCATAAGTTGGCGAGAGCCGAGTAGGCATTCGGACAATGGATATCCATGACGTAGGTGTGACGCGTATAACAAGCACTCTCTCTCTCTCTCTCTCTCTCTCTCTCTCTCTCTCTCTCTC
This sequence comes from Palaemon carinicauda, assembly GCF_036898095.1. NCBI lineage: Eukaryota > Metazoa > Arthropoda > Malacostraca > Decapoda > Palaemonidae > Palaemon > Palaemon carinicauda. The sequence goes on along the minus strand of NC_090734.1, from coordinate 20,388,991 downwards.
TCTCTCTCTCTCTCTCTCTCTCTCTGCTTCCTTTATGTTCCCCCCCCCTCTCTCTCTCTCTCTCTCTCTCTCTCTCTCTCTCTCTCTCTCTCTCTCTCTCTCTCTCTTGCTTCCTTTATGTTCCCCCCTCTCTCTCTCTCTCTCTCTCTCTCTCTCTCTCTCTCTCTCTCTCCTTGCTTCCTTTATGTTCCCCCCCCCCTCTCTCTCTCTCTCTCTCTCTCTCTCTCTCTCTCTCTCTCTCTCTCTCTCTCTCTCTCTCCTGGCTTCCTTTATGTTCCCCTCTCTCTCTCTCTCTCTCTCTCTCTCCTCTCTCTCTCTCTCTCTCTCTCTCTCTCTCTCTCTCTCTCTCTCTCTATCATGATACTTCAAAGGGCAATAAAACCATCAAGAGAAGAATCTTCCTTTAGTGACCTCAGGTTTTCAATCTCAATTTCAGGTCTTTTTGGAAAAAAAAAGATTTTTCTGACCTCTTGACATTTGACGACTTTTTTTACAAGCTTTCCTGGAAAAAAAGACATTATATAAGGCCAAGAGTTTTAATCGTTTTGGAAATATGTATATTAATTTTTTTGAACTTTCTTTTACTTTCATACAAGCTAAGAAATATATATCACATTGTGTCTTTAAAACCAGTATAATAAATATTAGTTTTTACTCGAGTTTGAATATCTCGAGGATTTTAAAACGAGAAAATCAGCTGAAAACAGGTAAATGTTTGCTGGGATTGATACTCACTAACAATTCATTACCGGTGGAGAAAAAACAATGATGTACAACTATAGCAGACCATGGAGGTACCTGTATATATATATATATATATATATATATATATATATATATATATATATATATATATATATATATATATATATGTATATCTATATATATATATATATATATATATATATATATATATATATATATATATATATATATATATATATATATATATATATATATATATATATATATATATATATATATATATATATATATATATGTATGTATATATATATATATATATATATATATATATATATATATATATATATATATATATATATATATATATATATATATATATATGTATGTATATATACAGTATATATATTTATTTAATTATATATATAAATATACACATAAAAAGGATTTGAGCGAAGCGAAAAATCTATTTTTGGATGAGGTAGCCATGTCGTCCTGATGGAAGTTCCTAATAGGTAGCTTTCTATGGTATATTTGACTACAGTGATATTCCCAGAAAATTTTACCTTAAGGTATCCAGAATTCTAACTCCTGGAGCGAATATCCCTAAATAATCTCACAGGGATATCGCATAATATCAGAGGACATATACTTGACACGTCACATAGCTATCTTCACCCCAAACAGTATTAACGCCTCGAGGGGTTACAGTGACAAGAATCTGAAACGAGAATGAAAAGAGAGCCGCTCATAAGGCATCTCTCCTATTCCATTTCCAGTGTGTTTCTGATGAAGGCGGTAGCACCCTCTTTATTCCTTGAAGTGATATACGAGGTGTTACAGATACTGTATTATAGGGAGGGGTCAATAAGCCCTTTTACAATAAAAGGAAGGGTGGGTCCATCAGGGCGATATGGCTACCTCACCAAAAAATAGATTTTTCGCTTCGCTCAAAATCCGTTTTTTGGGCTCAGGCCATGTCGTCTTGATGGAAGTTTACCAGAGCATTACTATATCTAAGGATTCTCAATCAGTGCCGTACTCTCAAGAAAGTATTTTCCTGGTCCATCTAGACCTAGAGACCTATGATGTTACCTTCATACATTATTTCATCTAAGCATGAACTATGTTAGTGCTTCCTGCCCCCTACAGGAAAGAGTCGTACTAGACACTAGAAAAAGTCTCGAGGAGTATATGATAATTATGGATGATAAAATGACAAGCTTGTATAGTGGTCTCGCCCTATACAATATAAAGCAAAGTTTGTATAAGAGTCACCAATGTCATTGTGAATTTGTGACACCTTCCCCAAAGTGACTACTCTTATTTAACTATTGGATAATGGTTGTATCCACATAGGAACAAATTTTGCCTCTTTGCCACTATCCCGTTAGGGTATCACTTCAACCCTTCCAAGGAAGGCTTAGAGTGAGTGGACTTTTGCTTGAATCAGGGAACAGTCTTAAAAGACATAACGTGATAAAAATATCAATATTTTAATCTTAATGCTCAGTACATTTATAATAAAATAAGTGAACTGGTTTATTAAAATTTAATAAACGTACATATCAGATCAGCATTCATAAAATTTATAACATATGCGTCAAAGCATAAAGAAAAACACTCAACAGAAAATATTGTTTCATCTACTAGGAAACAGATTTGCCACTTCAATTGAATTATAAATAATAATGATATAGTCTGTATACTGTTAATTTACACTACCGTAAAAAACGCTTGGCATAAGTGTCCGTATTATGCTATAGTTCACCGACGACAATGGAAAAGTTCGTAAGGACACTTTCGTGGCCTATCACTCAGTGTGTAGTAACATACAGTGATTACACACGCTCCCTCTTAATTAACCATCCCAAATTAATTACACTGTTCCTCGCAGATTTCAAACAGAAGGTTAAAGAATTCTACCTGCTGCTACCACAAAATTATTAAGTTGCTCCACTAGCTTCGCATAGTGCGTAAAGATCACCTTCGGTGACTACCAGCCAGTGTATAAACAAGGATGTTCAAAGTCCATATAATTAAAGAAATTTTATGGAAGAGGCAACTTTCCTCGGATCATGACTAACGGGTGTACTGTCTGGATCCGTTCTGCGAATAACACGGATGAGTTTCACCCTTAGTTATAGAAAACTTTGAACCCAGGGTTTCCCTTCTGAACAGCTGTCCTCCCATAAAGTCTGAAGTTCTGTTAAGATAGACCTTAGGTACTCCACTGGACATAAAGATGCATCTTCCTTCAGAGGGCAGATTCTCTAGGGACCCCACCTGTTGGTGGGTAGCTTCTTCTTGGTAAGAAATATTGGGTCTGGTAATAAATTCAGTTCTCCCTCCAAGAACTGGACGTGGCCTTTCTCTCTAGAGAGAGCCACTATTTCACTAACTCTAGCCCCCAAAGCGAGTACAAGCAGAAATATGACTTAAAATTCAAGGCCTTGCAAGCGCATTCCTCATTGGTCATTATTTATACACAATAAAGAATCTTATCTACTGACCATGCAAAGAGTCCTTGGAGGCGCTGAAGGGCTAAACCTAGCATGGGCATTTATAGTTCATTAAGAACATCGTTAGAAAGGTCGACCTGTAAGGCATATGGTATCTGTCTTGTCAAGGCAGACTTGAACAAAAGAATTGTGTTGGCTGCTAAACCTTGCCCATGAAGGCGAATGAAGAACGATGAATAGGAATCTGTCTAGATTTCTTTTGGATTCTTCGCCTTGACAAGGGATATCTGTTTCTTCCCTGAAGCCTCATAATGTCTTCTGGCTTCCTCCAAAAGTCTGTACTGACTTTAAACGCCGAATCTTTTTCTCATCGTTAAGGAGAGAAAATCATGAGATGTAGGTTCCGTGTTTTCTGTGATGAAGCGAAGATTGTCGGCTTCTGTACTCGCTGAGACAGGATGGATCCGGTAGCGGTACGAATTTTAGTTGTAGTTCCAAGGCCAGAGGGAACCACACGCTATTTGGCCACTTGTGGGCCACTATTGCTGCTTTCCCTTTGAAGGATCTGAGCTTATCGAGGATCTTCAAAAGGAGGTTGTTCAGATGGAACAGATAAATACTGGACCATCTGTTCCAGTCCAGGGACATAGAGTCCACTACCTCCGCTAGCGGATCCTCGTATGGGGACACGTAACGATCTATTTTCTTGTTGTCTTTCGTCGCAGAGAGGTCTATCTGCAGCTGTGGGACTTGACTCGAGATAAAGGAGAACGATCCTGCGTCAAGGGACCATTCTGACTCTATTGGTGTAAACCTGGATAGAGCGTCCGCTATCATATTGCAGAACCCTTGAATTTGAACTGCTGACAGGTGCCATTTCTTCCTTTCCGACAAACGGAATATGGCAAACATCACTCGGTTGATTTGAGGTGACCTTAACCCTTGACGATTCAGGCATCTCACTACCACCTCGCTGTCTAGAACCAATCTTATGTGGGTCGAGTGGCGAGGAGAAACTTTCCTTAGTGTCAGAAGTACTGCCATGGCTTCTAGAAAGTTGATGTGAAATGACTTGAAAAGATTGGACCAAGCTCCTTGGACTCTCATCTGATGAGATTGACCTCCCCAGCCTTCCTTTGAAGCGTCTGTGTGTATAGTTACTGACGGGGGAGGAGGTTGAAGAAGTATTGATTTCTTCAATATCTTGGTATTGGACCTCGGCTTGAGAAGCGTTTGCAGTCGAGTCGGTAGTGGTCTTATTAGATCTCTTCGCACGTTTGATGCATATTTTCTCCAGACTCCTATTGCATCCTGAAGCTGTGCTCTTGGCACTGGATCTGTTATCGGAGCAAACTGTAGAGAGCCCAGCACTCTCTCCTGTTCATTTCTTGATATCCATTTGGATTTCAATAGTCTCTTGACAGATCCTGTTATTTCTTTCTTCTTCTTGCCAGGAATGGAGAGTAGATGTGACTCCAAATTCCAGTGGATTCCCAACCACTGAAATTTTTGAGCTAGAGAAAGTCGAGACTTTTAATGTTGATCCTGAATCCCAGATGTTCCAGGAACTGGATCACTATCTTAGAAGCTTGCATGTATTCTGTCCTGGATAGCTGCCCACACCAGCCAGTCGTCCAAGAAGGCTACTACTTGGACGATCTTTAGGCGTAATTGAAGGATGGCTGCGTTTGCGAGCTTCGTGAAAATCCTTGGGGCTATGTTTAGCCCGAAAGGCATGGCTCTGAAGGTGTAAAGTTTTTTATGTAACTTGAAGCCTAGGTAGGAGGAGAGGTGACGATTAATTGGAACGTGCCAATAAGCGTCACACAAGTCTATAGAGACAGTATATGCCCTTCTGGGCAGTAGGGTCCTTATGTGTTGAAGGGTGAGCATTCTGAACTTGTAGTTCACTATGAACTTGTTGAGTGGCGACAAGTCTAGAATGACTCTGAGTTTTTCTGAGTCCTTCTTTGGAACACAAAACAGCCTTCCTTAGAATTTTATAGACTTAACTTCCCGGATTACTCTTTTGTCTAAGAGCTCTCGGACATATTCTTCCAGAAACGGGGGATGAGTGTTGGAAGAATTGAGGATATTGAGGTGGAGGACTGCTCCAGCTCCAACCTGGTCCCTAAATAGCTGTATTCTCCCTTCTTCTGGAAGTATCTTACTTCTGCTGTTGTGGACCTGAGGCCTTGCCTCCTTGCCCGCGTCCTACCCTGTATCCCCTTCCTCTTGAAGGGCGTCTAGAAGAACCTCTGGCTGTTCATCTAGCTCTCGAACGAAAGGAAGAAGTCTGCCTTTCGAAGGCTGGGTTAAAAACTGGTGACTGTGTCGCCACTTGTTGAGGTACCAGCTGGTACGTGGTTGGAGGTTGTGCCACTATCTGAGGCACTGCGGTCACAGGAAGTTGTTGTTGATGTTGCTGTCGGTAGGGTTTAGCTGGCCGAGAGGATGGCCTAGGCCTTTTTGTCTTCCTTTTTGGTTGGGGACCCTCATCCAGAGAAGACTTTCTCTTAAGATCTAAGACCCACTTTTTGAGAAGGTTCCTATTCTCTGTGGCAGCCTTGTCTACTACCTCTTTAACCACTTCATTGGGAAAGAGATCTTTACCCCAAATACGAGAGGAGATCCGTATCCTCGGCTCGTGCCTCACCGCAGCCGAGGCGAACACGAACTCTCTTCAGGCTCTCCTAGCTTTAATAAAGCTATAGAGATCCTTCATAACTGTGGCCAGATGGGTTTTGGCCACAACCATGAACATGTCCTGGTTCTTGGGGTCACTTGCCATCATTTCTAGTGTCGTTTGCAATGACATCGATGCCGCAAGTGTTTCCTTTGTCTCTTGCTCTATACGCTTCCAAAACTGTCGGAGGTTCCGACAGTTTTGGAAGCGCCTCACCAAACTGGCGTTCAGCAATATCAGCTTCCAGCTTCCCGACTGAGAAGGTAAGGTGTACGTCCTTCCAGTCTCCTTGGTCCAAGGGCAAGGTCAGATATAACGGCTTGCACTCCTCCAAGGAGGGGCATGGTTTCACTGCCTCCACCGCCTTTAAGGCTGCCTTACATCCCTTTTCCTGGAATGGAAAGGCTCTGGTAGGAGAGGCAACAAAGGAGGGAAGCTTCTTACACAAAGTGGGCACCTTTGAGTTAGTGAAGCCCCTTGTAACATCTGAGCTTTACTATGGTAAAAAACTATGACCTCCTTCGGCTCTGTCTCCTCCTTTGAGGCTGGCACCTTCCTAAGACGGACATAGCAGTCCGGATAAGAACCTTTGTCGGGCCAAAATTCCACTTCTTCCAGGGGAATTGCTCCCAACTTTTCTGAGATCACGATCTTCCCGGTTGTCATTGGCATGTGTTTGGCATACCTCCAAGGATTGGTATCCGAGCACAAAGGAAGATCCTTCATGCTGAGCCGCTTCTGGGGCCCACGTGATGCTGCAAGTCTATGTATCTCTATTTTCATTGCAGCTTCCTTCTCATCATTCTTCCTTTGAATTTGTTGGATCATCTCAACAATGGAAGAAAGAGTCCTTCCCAGTTCATCTGGGATAGCAGACAATGTAGAAGGAACAGGTTCTGGGTCCGGAACCGATGTAACCAACACTTAGTTGATTTCTTCCTTTTCTACTTGAAGAGCCTGGAACAACTCCTCCTCCTGACCTTCTCCTAGAAGGTCCTTCTCAGTAGAATCCGACACCTCCGACATCCTATTATCCAATTGGATGTCTTGAAGGGCGGTCGAGACTTCAGAATCTACCGGATTCTGGGTAGTTGGTATCTCCACCTGGGGCTGGGGGATGATTGCATCAGGCGATGCTTTAGGGAAAAGGTAGGCCCTCATCTTCTCATTTGGAAGGTAGGGGCCTGAGGTGATTTTCTGAAAACCCCTCACCCTGGATCGTAACATTTCCCTGGCAGCATCCCTTGACTCCGTCGACTTAGGGTCGTCAAAAGCCTCAGTAATCAGGTTAGAACAAACTGTACAAACCTGAGGGTCCCAATACCAGAGATCACCTCTGGATTCTGCGCATGCTGCATGTCTCCTGCAAAGTTGGTGTCCCCAGAAGTTCTTACTGCAGACATTACAGAACACACTCCCGCACTTCAGATGGTCCTCCTTTAAAGAGAAGAAAAATCCATGAGTATCAAGTGAAGGCATTCACTTATATTGAAACATTTAACTTATATAGAAAAGCTATAAAAGAAAGAAGGAAAGACACATGCTTGTATTTTCTGTCCAGTCAAGTTGCTGAAACCTCCCGAGATATTAAAACTAAGGTTAATTCTATTCTAGAATACCTTATGTAATTTCCTTAACAGAAATTTAAGGTGTAGTTCACACATTGAGATAAAGTTTTAATATACGGGATAGAAAGAATACAGAAACAACTTACTTTCTATATATTGTACAAGATAACATAAAGTATGATGAAGACCTTTAGTGTTATCACAAACTCTGTACAGCAGTTTCTACTAATGCAGTGTGCACTACACTACAAATATAGCAACTACTATACATCGCATGCTGTTGTGCCGGCCAGCATCTACCCCTGTATAGTTCAAAGATATACTATCTTTAACTAATAGGCGGCAGCCCACTGATTCGCGACTGTGTGCCGGCCGGCAATCATTGCCAGCTGACAGCTGAAAGCACTAACACCTGGCTGCCGGCCGCTAATCGTAGTGGCCAGCAGATTCGGGCTGTGTTTCCACTGCCGGCAGTAGCCAAGAACCAGACAATCTCCACCTGCGCAGCTGTTGGCTGTTAAGCCGGCAGCCGGGTTAGGGGTACAACACAATAGTCAGAGAAACAGTATGCATGTAAGGTTATAAGGCGGCATTACCATACGACCTTCCATCCAGAAAAAGTGAACTTATGGAAGGAGAGAATGTAGCATTCAGGCTTCCAAAGAATCCATAGCCTGCCGGACTCTACCGGCAGACATGGAAGGGAGACCAAGGGAGGTCTGGGGTTCGCTCTGCAAAGAACAAAGGGTGTCTGCCGGCAGACACGTAATGCCAGCCGGCAGGGAGCAGAGCCAGTCCTCCATCCTAACCTATACTAGGTACGGAAGTAGGACTGCGGCCAAAAGAAAATAAAAGAAAGAGAGGTGGGGAAGGGATAAGGGTCCTATAGACTTCGTTCTAGCAAGAGACACACTCAGCAGTTAGGAATTTCATCCCAACCTAGAGTTGTCTATTAGGGAGGAAGACTTGCAATACTTTCTATCCTCCTCCCAACCAGAACAAAGTTAGGTGAAGTTATTTCGCCGGGCAACAGAGAAAACTCATTCTCCATTCCGAGAAAAACAACACAGGACAGTTTGATAGGCCACTAGAGGAAGGAATCACCTCTTACAGAATCCTTCCGACGTGGACTAGGGAAGCAAAGCTTCCTGTGTCCGCCCCTAACCTAGCAAGGGACACTCATTCTCTATGCTAGGAAGAAGCAGACCACAGACTAGAAACTCTGATGTTCTGCCCCAACCCAAAAAACCAGTCACTCTGGTTATCAGGTCAGGACAGACATATCCTAGAAAAGTTATACCTTAATTATTATACAGATAGAACCACTAGGATTAAGCCAAAGGCTTACAGAGGGAGAGAGGGATTGAACTTAGCCTCCGGAGGAGAAAAGAACAAGTGGGGATCTGCAAAAGTATACTACTGTACCTAGATTACTAGACTAGGTAAGGTGAGAATCGTTTACCTAATTCACCGAAACTCTCTCGTATACAATCTTGGAAAGAACATTCAACAACATCTTACATGTATAAAATATTTGCCTAAAGCTTCAATAAAATAACACTCTGAAAAACTTATATCATGCATGAAAGTAATTGGGCCAAACGCCTCGGCTACTAAGCCTCGCAAAGGGCAAGATCGGTTACCTCAAACACCGAACTAAAACTGACGGTATAATGTAAGCATTACTAGAGGAGCTGAATAGCCATATTATTAAAGCATAACTAACCGGGAACGTCGCTCTAGGTAACTAAATGACCCATAAATAGCGGGCGATAGCATCCACGATGCCTCCGGTAGGCAACAGCACTTGTTTACTTTAATATCACTTTTGATTTAATTCAAAACGACAAGAGCTTACATTTATACATAGTAAAGATAATACTCAACTTTCCAGAGGCAAAAGAGGCCGGAGAAGTCATCAAAATGTTGAATTAAATCCAAAATAACGAGGGAACACAAGGGAAAACACCAAGTAGTAGAGCTACACGAAAAGGAATAAAGAGGGCGCTACCGCCTTCATCAGATACACACTGGAAAAGGAATAGGAGAGAAGCCTTATGAGCGGCTCTCTTTTCATTCTCGTTTAAAATTCTTAAACTGTATCCCCTTGAAGCGTTAATACTGTTCAGGGGGAAGATAGCTATGTGACGTGTCAAGAATACGTCCTCTGATATTATGCGATATCCCTTTGAGATCATTTAGGGTTTTTCACTCCAGGAGTTAGAATTCTGGATACCTTAAGGTAAAATTCTCTGGGAATATCACTGTAGTCAAATATACCCTAGAAAGCTACCTATTAGGAACTTCCATCAGGAGGACATGGCCTGAGCCTAAATATATATATATATATATATATATATATATATATATATATATATATATATATATATATATATATATATATATGAATATATATATATATACATATATATATATATATATACATATATATATATATATATATATATATATATATATATATATATATATATTTATATATATATATCTATATATATACTTATATACATACATATATATATACTTATCTACATACATATATATATATATATATATATATATATATATATATGAATATATATATATATATATATATATATATATATATATATATATGTATGTATGTATTTATATGTATATGTATATATTAATAATAATATACTCATATATGCATATATATATATATATATATATATATATATATATATATATATATATATATATATATATATATATAGATATATATATATATATATATATATATATATATATATTCATATAAATACACATATACATATATACACACGTATATATATATATATATATATATATATATATATATATATATATATAGATATATATATATCTATATATATATATATATATATATATATATACATGTATATAAATACACTTACACGTATATATACATATATATATATATATATATATATATATATATATATATATACATATGTATATATACATATATATATATATATATACATATATATATATATATATATATATATATATATATATATATATATATATATATATATATGTATATGTATATATATATATATATATATATATATATATATATATATATATATATGTATTTATACACACACACACACACACATATATATATATAAATATATATATATATATATATATATATATATATATATATATATATATATATATATATATACTTATATGTATGTATATATACTTATATATATATATATATATATATATATATATATACATGTATATATATACATATATATATATATATATATATATATATATGTATATATATATTTATATATATACACACACATATACATATTTATATATATATATATATATATATATATATATATATATATATATATATATATATATATATATATATATATATATATATAAATATATATATATATATATATATATATATATATATATATATATATATATATATCTATATATCTATATATCTATATATATATATATATATATATATATATATATATCTATATATCTATATATCTATATATATATTTATATATATATATATATATATATATATATATATATATATATATATATATATATATAGCCAGCTACACTACTTAGAATAATTTTCTATTGCTGAATAAAAATCTCCAGTCTCCAATCAAAAACTGTCTTCAGGTATGTAGTAATATTTCCACAATACATCAAGTTAGATTGATTTATTCCACCGAACGATGTATAAGACATTACTGGAATTAATTCTTTAGAACTAAATATCTCATCTCACTCGGAGTAAGATATTTAAATTAAATTAATTGTGAATATTTGATTTATATGCTTAAGATTCTTCACTGCAAGTCGTATCCTTATTTTTTGCTTG